>NW_019943140.1:87532-138709 GCF_002910315.2 Salvelinus sp. IW2-2015
CGACCCGAACAGAACTGTCTATTATATCATAAAGACGAGCTAGACCCGAACAGAACTGTCTATTATACATAAAGAAGCTTAGACCGAACAGAACTGTCTATTATACAGTAAGAGCACAAGTGTTTGTTCAATGAAGTGTTTGTTCAATGAAGTGTTTGTTCAATGAAGTGTTTGTTCAATGAAGTGTTTGTTCAATGAAGTGTTTGTTCAATGAAGTGTTTGTTGTCGTTCAATGATAGACGACTCGTTTTCATGCACATTTTTCATTGAGAAATACTGCACCAAACATCTRAGTTAGARGTKAAATTTCGCGACTAAGAAAACGTAAAAATGTATGACTGATTTCTTGAGTTATCTAAGATTAATGCTGACAAGTTTGAGGACGTGTATACTGGCTACGGCGTCTAAAGATGGACAAACAGTACTATTGCCGCTTTTTTCCATCGTGTTCAAGTGAAGGTATTCTAAGTGTGTATGTGAGCTAGAGTATATGATTCCCTTTGGGAATCTAGTGCAGAGCTAGAGTATATGATTCCCTTTGGGAATCTAGTGCAGAGCTAGAGTATATGATACCCTTTGGGAATCTAGTGCAGAGCTAGAGTATATGATACCCTTTGGGAATCTAGTGCAGAGCTAGAGTATATGATTCCCTTTGGGAATCTAGTGCAGAGCTAGAGTATATGATTCCCTTCGGGAATCTAGTGCAGAGCTAGAGTATATGAGTGAGCGGAGCGAGGAGTGCAGAGCTAGATTCCCAAAGGCAGGAGTGTAGGCCCACTACAACTTCACTCCAGTAGCTCTCCAGTAGGCTCACTTCGTGAGCTCAGGGCACTTTGTGAGCCCAGCATGTATTTGTAGTCTACTTGCGCACTGCTATAGCCCCTTGCTTTAGTTACTGTCATGGAGTTCACTAAATATTTTCATAAAGAAACTGATAAAACACACAGGTACTAAATCAAGGTGACTTACAAAGACGAGGACCAAGATCAAGAGAGGGAGTGTGGTGATGTAATGTCCACAACTAAAGAAGAGAGGGAGTGTGGTGATGTAGTGTCCACAACTAAAGAAGAGAGGGAGTGTGGTGATGTAGTGTCCACAACTAAAGAANGGTGATGTAGTGTCCACAACTAAAGAAGAGAGGGAGTGCGGTGATGTAGTGTCCACAACTAAAGAAGAGAGGGAGTGTGGTGATGTAGTGTCCACAACTAAAGAAGAGAGGGAGTGTGGTGATGTAATGTCCACAACTAAAGAATCCTTTTGGAATCTGAAAAAAGCATGATGGTGTACTTACTATGTGCACATGCTAAAAGCCAGGAATGAGGTACGTAGATAACTAAGATAATTGTATCATTGCAGCAAAGTTTTTATAAACAAAACATCTGATATCTTAAAACCTCTTAAATGTAATGGCAAAATMTAGACATACCCAAAAGTAAATCCAAATCCCAAATCAAATTGTATTTGTCACAAGCCCCTAACCTTACAAGCCCCTAACCAACAATGCAGTTTTAAGAAAATACAAATAGTCTGGGAAGCCATTTGATTAGCTGTTCAGGAGTCTTATGGCTTGGGGGTAGAAGTTGTTMAGAAGCCTCTTGGACCTAGACCTGGTGCTCCGGTACCGKTTGCRGTGCGGTAGCAGAGAMAACAGTCTATGACTAGGGTTACTGGAGTCTTTGGCAATTTTTAGGGCCTTCCTCTGACACCGCCTGGTATAGAGGTCCTGGATGGCAGGTAGCTTGGCCTCGGTGATGTACTGGGCCGTACGAACTACCCTCTGTAGTGCCTTGCGGTCGGAGGCCGAGCAGTTGCCATACAAGGCAGTGAAGCAACCCGTCAGGACGCTCTCGATGGTGCAGCTGTAAAAGGACCTGCCTAGAAGGCCAGCATCCCGGAGTCGCCTCTTCACTGTTGACATTGAGACTGGTGTTTTGCGGGTACGATTTAATGAAGCTGCTCAGTTGTGCACTGGCGCCTCCCAATTGTTTTCCTATTCTGGTTAGAGCCAGTTTGCTCTGTTCTGTGAAGGGAGTAGTACACAGCGTTGTATAAGATCTTCAGTTTCTTGACAATTTCTCACATGGAATAGCCTTCATTTCTCAGAACAAGAATATACTGATGAGTTTCAGAAGGAAGTTATTTGTTTCTGGCCATTTTGAGGCTGTAATCGAACCCACAAATGCTGATGCTCCAGATACTCAACTAGTCTAAAGAAGGCCAGTTTAATTGCTTCTTTAATCAGCACACAGTTTTCAGCTGTGCTAACGTAATTGCAAAAGGGTTGTCTWATGATCAAATAGCCTTTTAAAGTAATAAACTTGGATTAGCTAACACAATGTGCCGAATGGAACACAGGAGTGATGGTTGCTGATAATTGGCCTCTGTACACCTATGTAGATATTCCATTTTAAAAAATCAGCCGTTTCCAGCTACAATAGTCATTTATAACATTAATAGTGTCTACACTGTATTTCTGATCAATTTMATGTTATTTTAATGGACAGAAAATGTGCTTTTCTTTCAAAAACAAGGACATTTCTAAGTGATCCCAAACTTTGAACGGTAGTGTATGTTAAAGGATGGATACTGGTGTTATATAAAGGAGGTATAAAGCAATAAACTGTTAGCATCAAGCATCAAGATGGAGGGAGGAAGGGAGAGAGGATGGAGGGGAGGGAGGAAGGGAGAGAGGATGGAGGGGAGGGAGGAAAGGGAGAGAGGATGGCGAGGGAGGGAGGAAGGGAGAGAGGATGGAGGGGGAAGGGAGGAAAGGAGAGAGGAATGGAGGGGAGGGAGGAAGGGAGAGAGGATGGAGGGGAGGGAGGAAAGGAGAGAGGATGGAGGGAGGGAGGAAGGGAGAGAGGATGGAGGGGAGGGAGGAAGGGAGAGAGGGATGGAAGGGGAGGGGAGGAAGGGAGAGAGGATGGAGGGGAGGGAGGAAGGAGGAGGATGGGGGAGGGAGGAAGGGAGAGAGGATGGAGGGGAGGAGGAAGGGGAGGAGGAATGGAGGGGAGGGAGAAGGAGAGAGGATGGAGAGGGAGGGGAGGAAGGGAGAGAGGAGGAGGGGGGGTGGGAAACGGTTTCACGCTGACAGAATAACTGTTGTGTTCAGGGGTCACTCACTAATATCAACAGAGACTGGAGATAACCACCTAACTTTCAGGGACAAACCCATTAAACTTTTACTTTATAGTCAAAGAAAACTTTTCAGCATTTTTTTGGTGGTGAAAAAGTTCAACCTTGAATGTGGTTTGGAATTTGGCCCCTGATAAAAGAGGATTTAGGACCAATGACAAAGAGAAAGATGAACCCTGATTAGCATCATAACAACAATGTCCTGTCACCTTATAAAAAGGTAAAGCTTGTTGTTCTAGAAGCCGTTGTGTGGACTCTCTCTGAGAAACCTGTCCTGAAAATGTCCCAAGAAATGTACATGTCTGAGGTCACTTTGATGTGACACTGTAGGAAGAGTAAACATCTGAGAGGCTATAATTCTGGTGTGACTTAATCTGCAGAGCTGAGTGCATGTTCTGTACGTTTCTCTGATGTGTCTCTTGACTTTCAGGCCTTATCCAAAGAAGGAAAATCACGCAGCTTTGTGTGTACCCAAGTTTGATTGTTATCTGTGTGAGCCAAAGCCTGTTCACATCCTGTAGGTCCTAAAGTCTGGCTACCTGAAGATGTATACAGACAGAATACACATGCAGGCATGCACACACAGAAAGTGTTAACAAGTGTTAACAAGTAATTTGTTTTGTTGAGACATAACACAGTCTGTCTCCATTAAGATAGAACGTACAACAATAAATATACAAAGTACAAAATGAAAAAGCACTGTTCTTTTCCAAAGAATGAATTCGTCCTCCATGAATCATCATACTATTTGCAAACCTACATGTGGTAGCAAGTTTGCAAGCTAAGAGGTTTGGTCCAATGTGACTATCTATCTGAGCAAGTTMCCCAAAATGCAGTTATGTTGTCTTGACACGAATCTCTATGAGCTGGAAAGGGCATTACCACAGATAGAACAATGAGACAGATATTTCACCGGATGTATAAATGTGAAACATCTGCTTAATTAATGTCTCCATTCACTACCAAATYTGGTAGTGAGAGGAAGCCCAGTGGCAGGCAGTGGGAGATGGATCTTGGCCAACATACTCATCAAAGAAACATATGATCTCAAAGCTGTTGTTACATCATCTATTTCTCCAGATAAATATACTTAACAACAAAAAATATAAACGCAACATGCAACAATTTCAAAGATTTTACTTAGTTACAGTTCAATATAAGGAAATCAGTCAATTGAAATAAATAAATGAGGCCCTAATCTATGGATTTTACATGAATGGACAGGAGTGCAGCCAATCAGAATGAGTTTTTCCGAACAAAAGGGCTTTATTACAGACAGAAATCCCCCCCCCCCCCCCAGGTGAAGGTGAAGAAGCCAGCAGGTGAAGAAGCCAGATATGGAGGTCTTGGGTTGGCGTGGTTACACATGGTCTGTGGTTGTGAGGCCGGTTGGACGTAATGCCAAATTCTCCAAAATAGACGTTGGAGGCAGCTTATGGTAGAGAAAAATATTAAATTATCTGGCAACAGCTCTGGTGGACATTCCTGCAGTCAGCATGGCAATTGAACGCTCCCTCAAAACTTGAGACATCTGTGGCATTGTGTTTTGTGACAAAACTGCACATTATAAAGTGGCCGTTTATTGCCCCCAGCACAAGGTGCACCTGTGTAACGATTATGCRGTTTAATCAGCTTCTCGATATGGCACACCTGTTAGGTCGATGGATTATCTTGGCAAAGGAGAAACACTCACTAACAGGAATGTAAACAAATTTGTGCAAATATTTTTGAATGAAACATGAAACACTTTACATGTTGCGTTTATATTTTTTTCAGTGTAAGATAGTAAGATAAGATAGTTCCTGTTTACATCCATTCATCCTGTTCGCAAAAAAATATATTGTTTCTGTTTGCGTTTAGAGTAAGTCATTAGACTCATCACACATAATTATCAAACCTGAATTAGTCCTGATGTCATTCATCCACAAGAGAGTTCCATACCATACATACATCCCTCCTGTATGCAATTTCTTTTTGGCCAAATTGCAATATAAAGTCATCACCCTTAAATATCACACCTTGATTTTGTTAGAGGTCTCTTGATTAATTAACAGTAGTGTTGTACTTCTTGAAGATTGCCATTTACCCCAAGTCATGTAACAAGCCATGAAAACAAGCCAGAAAAGCTGGGTCATGGATTTTGCAGTTGAGGAATTTCTTAGCCATAGACATGCTGAAACATGATGTCAACAGACACGCTCTAACACTACCTCTACATGCAGTCCACTCTAAGTTTGTAGAATTCTTTAAAGGGGAGGAGGGCTTACCCGATGATGTAAGCCAGGACCCCCAGCTGGATCAATCGGCACACGACCCCCACCCTTCTGCTCCGTACCAGCACCTGACGGGGGGTCTCGTACTCGAAGAAGAAGTCAGAGAGGGTGTTTGTGATGAAACGCTTCATCTTGCTGCTCCGCTGGTGAGAGGAAGGTCTCTCAACCCCGCTGGTATACATACACTCTCTCTCTCTCTCTCTCTCTCTCTCTCTCTACCTCCCTCCTTCAGCCTCCCTTAACCAACAGCTGACACGTTTCAGTAGCAGTGTTGGACTTTCTCCCTCCCTCTCTCCCTCTCTTTGTCTCTGACTGTCTCTCTCTCTCTCTCTCACCCTCTCTTTGTCTCTGACTGTCTCTCTCTCTCTCCTCGCAGGCGGTCCCTGTCACCCTTCCCTCTCTCACACTTCCTCATTCACTAACCTAGCAAATCTCTTTCTCTTTCTCTCTTCTTCCCTCTCCCTACCTCTCTCTCTCTCTTCTTCCCTCACTCCAAAACAAACAAATACTATTGAATCTTGCCGTAAACCAAGGTGTTACTGGTCCCCAGTCCTTTAAAGCAAATAATGACTACAGTGAGCCACTGATCAGATCATTCACCATCTGTCACAGACATCCTTCTCTCACCATCCCCCTGTGACACTGTCTTCCTGGTGTACAGAGATAGCAGGGACACGCTTGATCTAAACTTAGGCCACAACAACAGCTCCCCAAATGTATATTGGATGTTTTTGTTGTCGTTGTTCATCACACAATTAAAATGTCAATGACATTCCGTTCATGTGAATGAATTAAATGAACTTGGACTATGTTTCCTGCGTCTTTATCTATTCATTACAGATGTTATATACAGTAATGCCATTTATTTTTGGTTTAAAAGGGGGGGGGGGGGGAGTAGCCAACACAAAGTATGAGCAAGAGACAGAAACTAATACATTAATAAAAGATGAAACAATAATACAATTACATTAATAATAAGGAAATCTTCCGTTATGAATGTATTTAAACCACATCTGTTTGATCAATACAGGACCATTGAACGAACGCAATTCATTTACTTGTGCTGTGTGTTGCTTAGGAACGAGTTCAACACAACAATACCGCGCACAACAAAATGTTGTCATGTTGATTTAAAATAGAATCTATAAACTCATATCTCTGGCCAGCAATGGAAAGTACAATTTAAATGTGTTATTTATCCCAACTTTTCAAATAGCAAATGAGCTAGCATTTAAAACTTCAAAATTACCACACAATTAGCCCTATTTATACGGGGTAAGTTACAGCTGTATAGCCTACATAAACAGTAGCATTTTGAGCCACTGTTCTATGCTCTGATGCTCTGAAGGTTGTCAAAGGTTACTTCTAGTCCAGGGCTGTGTCAAATGCATATGAAATACTTCAGGTGTACTGATTTACTTACTGTAGTTTGCAGTGTCTCAAATACTTAGCCCGAGGCCTATTTATTTAACTTTTATTTAGCTTGTCAGTTAAGGCAAGTCAGTTAAGAATAAATTCTTACTTACTGTAGTTTGCAGTGTTCAAGCTAAATCAAGCGTGTCTCAAAAACGTGGCTCTAGGCCTATTTAAAGTAGGTCTGTTTACTCCCAGAGAATTTATTCACCGCAGTGTGTGTGCGTATTTGCGTGACAGAACTCAAAACTGTCACGTTCCTGACCTGTTTTCTCTTGTTTTGTATTTATTTAGTATGGTCAGGGCGTGAGTTGGGTGGGATGTCTATGTGTTGTTTTCTATGTTGGGGTTTTGTGCGTTCGGCCTGGTATGATTCTCAATCAGAGGCAGCTGTCAATCGTTGTCCCTGATTGAGATTCATACTTAGGCAGCCGGGGTTCACGTGTGTGTTTGTGGGTGTTTGTATTTCGTGTCAGTGTTCGTGCCACACGGGACTGTCTTTCGGTTTGATTCGCTTTTGTTATTTTGTTTCGTGTAGTGTTCAGTTTATTGTTAATAAATCATGGACACTTTCCACTCTGCGTCTTGGTCCGATCCCTACACCTCCTCTTCAGACGAAGAGGAGGAAATCAGCCGTTACAGAAACAGTTCAATAGGGATTTGTGTCGTTCCAATGACGATACTGTAGATACTGATGTTCTGAGTCTTATCCTGGACAACCATGTCTGTGTACTGACTACTGAACTGTAAGCTACTGGAGAAAATAGTTCAATATATCAATGTGTTATAGTTTATTATAAACTGGGTGGTTCGAGCCCTCAATATTGATTGGCTGACAGCTGTGGTATATCAGACCGTATACCACGGGTATGACAAAACATAACTTTWTACTGCTCTAATTACGTTGGTAACCAGTTTATAATAGCAATAAGGCACCTCGGGGGTTTGTGGTATATGGCCTAAGAACAGCCCTTAGCCGTGGTATATTGGTCATATACCACACACCCCCGAGGTGCCTTATTGCTTCAATATATCACAGGATATGASTGGGATAGACTAGTTGAAGTAGGCTAAGCTGGAATCATTCAAAGAACATTTGCAAACCGTGTACAGTGTCTGCTTTTAATCAGGAAAAACATGTATTGTAATTGGATAAACTATGTCTGGATCACTGGATCACTGCCTCACAAGTTTGTTAAAAGGGCAGACCAGTCAAAAACGTGATTTTTTGACTGGTATACCATATGGTATATGATATACCATATGGTATATGGTCTGATATACCACGGCTGTCAGCCAATCAGCATTCAGGGCTCGAACCACCCAGTTTATAATTGRATTTATACAACGGGTGGGTCTAATCCTGGATGCGGATAGGTTAAAACCGCATTCCAGCCGGTGTCAATTACACAACTTCCCATCGGCTAAATATATGACGTTGAAATGCCTATTTACTCTGTTTCATCTGACTGTCTCATCAGCCCGGCCAGGCAATTTATAATTTGAAGGCTCCCGAGTGACGCAGGTGTCTAAGGCATCACTACAGACCCTAGTTCGATCCCAGGATGTATCACAACCGGCCGTGATCGGGAGTCCCATAGGGCGGCGCACAATTGGCCCAGCGTCTTCCCGGGTGAGAGGAGGGTTTGGCCGGGGTATGACATCATTGTAAATAAGAATTTCTTCTTGACTGACTTGCCTAGTTAAATAAAGGTTCATTGAAATATAGCCTACTAGATATACACCATAAAAAGCATCTAGACATTATCTCCCATTTCTTTTACACTAGCATTTGGTTTTCAACAGCTGAGATTTGTATTAAACTTATTGTCTGTTTCTCCGACATTTGCAACATTGTTTCAATAATGAAATTCGATCTCCAGCTGTCCCATAGTAATGAAAGTGTCACGAGTCGGGACGAGACAGACAAGCTGGCAGCTTTTCTCAGCCTGTGGAAATCATAAATCGGCATCCTTTTAATGCATATATACAAAGAAATGTCAATAGAAAACCACAAAATGCAGCTTGTTTGCTGTCATTCCAGCTTCAGTTTAAAGTGATTGTGTTAGCTGTGTAGTTTGCTATCTCTTCTGAACAGTGGCCTGGCGAGAGAGAAAATGTTCTATGCCAGGCGAAATTTCACATCATTAGCTCATTTTTTTTGATGCACCTCCCAAAAAATTCCCTAGAAAACAGCCTAAACCAACAGAAATGCAGCTACTTTGCTGTTATTCTGMCTGCACTGTTTGACYTGACTATGTTAGCCAAAGTTGGCTAGCTAGCAAGCACAGGATAAGAACGTTGACAGCCATCATGGCAATGGAACATTTAGAACGAACATCCATAGATTTAGAACAAAAATACTTAGACTGGGTCGCGTCTCTGGCAACCGTACCGATAGAATGAGAGACCAACCGGCTTGGATAGCAGCAACCCTCGTTTTCGGGACTATATCTCGTGGAAGGATGTGTTGGATGGTTCTTTGCATGGGGTGATGTAAGTTACCTTTAACAATCAGTCTTCCAGATAGATGACACAGTAACCTTGGTGTAAAACTCTTTAGTAATAAAATGCAATTGCAGACAGAAATTCACATACAGAGTACCCCAGCAGTCTATAGTAAATATCTGTGTGGCAAAACAAGAGACCACACTCTTTAAAATCCACCTTTCCAGAAACAAGTCTCTCACCGTTGCTGCTTGSTATAGACCACCCTCTGCCCCCAGCTATACCCTGGACACCATATGTGAATTCATTGCCCCCCATCTATATTCAGAGCTCGTGCTGCTAGGTGACCTAAACTGGGACATGCTTAACACCCCGGCCATTCTACAATCTAAGCTTGATGCCCTCTGTCACGACTTCCACCGAAGTCGGTTCCTCTCCTTGTTCGGGCAGTGTTCGGCAGTCGGCGTCACCGGTCTTCTAGCCATCGTCGATCCACTTTTCATTTTCCATTTGTTTTGTCTTGTTTTCCTACACACCTGGTTTCCATTTCCCTATTGATTTGTTGTGTATTTAACCCTCTGTTCCCCCCATGTCTTTGTGTGGGATTGTTTGTTGTAAGTGCTTGTGCACTTGTTTACTGGTGCGCGTCGGGTTTTTGTACACATATTCTGTTGTATTTTTATGCCGTTGGTTTTTGGATTAAACTGCTCCGGCTACTATCTAGTTCTGCTCTCCTGCGTCTGACTTCCCTGCCACCAGTTACACAGCCCCTTACACCCTCAATCTCACACAAATTATCAATGAACCTACCAGGTACAACCCCAAATCCGTAAACACAGGCACCCTCATAGATATCATCCTAACCAACTTGCCCTCCAAATACACCTCTGCTATCTTCAACCAAGATCTCAGCAATCACTGCCTCATTGCCTGCATCCGTAATGGGTCTGCGGTCAAACGACCACACCTCATCACTGTCAAACGCTCCCTAAAACACTTCAGCGAGCAGGCCTTTCTAAACAACCGTGCCCGGGTATCCTGGAAGGATATTGACCTCATCCCGTCAGTAGAGGATGCCTGGTTAATCTTTAAAAGTGCCTTCCTCACCATCTTAAATAAGCATGCCCCATTCCATTTTTTTTTAACCAGGAACAGATATAGCCCTTGGTTCACTCCAGACCTGACTGCCCTTGACCAGAACAAAAACATCCTGTGGCGTACTGCATTAGCATCAAATAGCCTCCGTGATATGCAACTTTTCAGGGAAGTTAGGAACCAAAGAGCGTCTGCTAAATGACTTAAATGTAAATGTAATATACACAAGCAGTTAGGAAAGCTAAGGCTAGCTTTTTCAAACAGAAATGTGCATCTTGTAGTACAAACTCAAAAAAGTTCTGGGACACTGTAAAGTCCATGGAGAATAAGAGCACCTCCTCCCAGCTGCCCACTGCTCTGAGGCTAGGAAACACTGTCACCACTGATAAATTTCCGATAATTGAGAATTTCAATAAGCATTTTTCTACGGCTGGCCATGCTTTCCACCTGGCTACCCCTACCCTGGTCAACTGCCCTGCACCCCCCACAGCAACTTGCCCAAGCCTCCCCCATTTCTCCTTTACCCAAATCCAGAAAGCTGATGTTCTGAAAGAGCTGCAAAATCTGGACCCCTACAAATCAGCCGGGCTAGACAATCTGGACCCTCTCTTTCTAAAATGATCTGCCGAAATTGTTGCAACCCCTATTACTAGCCTGTTCAACCTCTCTTTCGTATCGTCTGAGACCCCCAAAGATTGGAAAGCTGCCGCAGTCATCACCCTCTTCAAAGGGGGAGACACTCCAGACCCAAACTGCTACAGACCTCTATCCATCCTGCCCTGCCTTTCTACGGTCTTCGAAAGCCAAGTTAACAAACAGATCACCGACCATTTCGAATCCCACCATACCTTCTCCGCTATGCAATCTGGTTTCAGAGCTGGTCATGGGTGCACCTCAGCCACGCTCAAGATCCTAAACGATATCATAACTGCCATTGATAAGAGACAATACTGTGCAGCCGTATTCATCGACCAGGCCAAGGCTTTTGACTCTGTCAATCACCACATTCTTATCGGCAGACTCAACAGCCTTGGATTCTCAAATGATTACCTTGCCTGGTTCACCAAATCGGAGGGCCTGTTGTCCGGACCTCTGGCAGTCTCTATGGGGGTGCCACAGGGTTCAATTCTCGTGCCGACTCTCTTCTCTGTATACATCAATGATGTCGCTCTTGCTGCTGGTGATTCTCTGATCCACCTCTAAGCAGAAGACACCATTCTGTATACTTCTGGCCCCTCTTTGGACACTGTATTAACTAACCGCCAGACGAGCTCCAATGCCATACAACTCTCATTCCATGGCCTCCAACTGCTCTTAAATGCAAGTAAAACTAAATGCATGCTCTTCAACCGATCGCTGCCCGCACCTGCCGGCCGGCCAGCATCACTACTCTGGACGGTTCTGACTTAGAATATGTGGACAACTACAAATACCTAGGTGTCTGGTTAGACTGTAAACTCTCCTTCCAGACTCACATTAAGCATCTCCAATCTAAAATTAAATCTAGAATCGGCTTCCTATTTCGCAACAAAGCATCCTTCACTGATGCTGCCAAACATACCCTCGTAAAACTGACCATCCTACCGATCCTCGACTTCGGCGATGTCATTTACAAAATAGCCTCCAACACTCTACTCAAAAAATTAGATGCAGTCTATCACAGTGCCATCCATTTTGTCACCAAAGCCCTATTTACTACCCACCATTGCGACCTGTATGCACTCGTTGGCTGGCCCTCGCTTCATACTCGTCGCCAAACCCACTGGCTCCAGGTCATCTACAAGTCTCTGCTAGGTAAAGCCTCGCCTTATATCAGCTCACTGGTCACCATAGCAGCATCGACACGTAGCATGCGCTCCAGCAGGTATATCTCATTGGTCACCCCCAAAGCCAATTCCTCCTTTGGCCGCCTTTCCTTCCAGTTCTCTGCTGCCAATGACTAATCTGTACATAGTTGGATGGGCTATCTCATCCCCATACTGTATATATTTATTTATCTTGCTCCTTTGCACCCCAGTATCTCTACTTGCACATTCATCTTCTGCACATCTACCATTCCAGTGTTAAATTGCTATATTGTAATTACTTCGCCACCATGGCCTATTTATTGCCTTACCTCCCTTATCCTACCTCATTTGCACGCACTGTATATAGACTTTTTTCTACAGTATTATTGACTGTATGTTTTGTTTATTCCATGTGTAACTCTGTGTTGTTGTATGTGTCGAACTGCTTAGCTTTATCTTGGCCGGGTCGCAGTTGTAAATGAGAACTTGTTCTCAATTATACGACCTGGTTAAATAAAGGTGAAAAGAATAATAAAATACAACCTCCCGTCAATCATATCTTAACATTGTTGCATTGGATTAGATACAAAGTATCTAAGATGAAGAAAACATGTCTAGACTGTGGTTTCTCACTCTGCTATCTCGGCCTTGAGGCTGTGTGACTATCAGCAGGAGCAGACAGTTATCAGCCTGAGAACGGAAGCAGTACATCTCCATTTACCCAGTACTTTTCCATCCTTCCGCATTGCAAGCATARAAAAGTTATCACATATATACAATAATCATGGCATTGGTATAGCCCCAAACCTGACCKCCCCAAGGTAACCACCAACAGATGAAATAGTATTAGAAAAAATGGAAACATGATAAATATTATTTGAATAGGTTTTTGTGGCCCCCAACCCCCATCAAAGTTGACCATCCCTGCTCTAGAGTATACACTGCTCACCCCTTCAGTGTTTGGAGGATATATATAAATCAAATTAAACTTTATTCGTCACATGTGCCGAATAAAACAAGTGTAGACCTTACTGTGAAATGCTTACTTACAAGCCCTTAATAACCAACAGTGCAATTCAAGAAGAATTAAGATCATATTTACCAAAAACTAAAACTAAAAAAAGTATAAAAAGTAACAATAATAAAATAACAATAACGATGCTATATACAGGGGGTACCAGTACCGAGTCTGTATGCGGGGGTACAGGTTAGTTGAGGTTACTTTTACATGTAGGTAGGGCTGAAGTGACTATGCATGACAATAAACAGTGAGTAGCAGCAGTGTACAAAACAAATGGGGGGGGGTCTATGTAAATAGTCCTGTGGCCATTTGATTAATTGTTCAGCAGTCTTATGGCTTGGGGGTAGAAGCTGTTGAGGAGCTTTTTGGTCCTAGACTTGGCGCTCCGGTACCGCTTGCCGTGCAGTAGCAGAGAAAACAGTCTGTGACTTGGGTGACTGGACTCTCTGACAATTAATATGGGCTTTCCTCTGACACCGCCTATTATATAGGTCCTGGATGGCAGGAAGCTTGGCACCAGTGATGTACTGGGCCGTACGCACTACCCTCTGTAGCACCTTACGGTCAGATGCCAAGCAGTTGCCATACCAGGCGGTGATGCAACCCGTTAGGGTGCTCTCAACGGTGCAGCTGTATAACTTTTTGAGAATCTGGGGAACCATGCCAAATCTTTCCAGTCTCCTGAGGGGGAATTGTCGTGCCCTCGTCATGACTGTCTTGGTGWGTTTGTACAATGATAGTTCGTTGGTGATGTGGACACCAAGGAACTTGAAACTCTCGACCTGCTCCACTACAGCCCTGTCGATGTGAATGGGGGCCTGTTTGGCCCGCCTTTTCCTGTAGTCCATGATCAGCTCCTTTGTCTTGCTCACATTGAGGGAGAGGTTGTTGTCCTGTCACCACACTGCCAGTTCTCTGACCTCCTCCCTGTAGGCCGTCTCATCGTTATCGGTGATCAGGTCTACCACTGTTGTGTCATCAGCAAACTGAATGATGGTGTTGGAGTCGTGTTTGGTCACGTAGTCATGGATGAACAGGGAGTACAGGAGGGGACTAAGTATACACCCCTGAGGGGCCCAGTGTTGAGGATCAGCGTGGCAGACGTGTTGTTGCCTACTCTTACCACCTGGGGGCGGCCCGTCAGGAAGTKCAGGATCCAGTTGCAGAGGGAGGTATTTAGTCCCAGGGTCCTTCGCTTAGTGATGAGTTTTGTGGGCACTATGGTGTTGAATGCTGAGCTGTGGTCAATGAACAGCATTCTCACATAAGTGTTAATTTTGTCCAGGTGGGAAAAGGGCAGTGTAGAGTGCGATTGAGATTGCGTCATCTGTGGATCTGTTGACTTGGTATGCGAATTGGAGTGGGTCTAGGATATCCGGGAGAATGCTGTTAATGTGAGCCATGACCAGCCTTTCAAAGCAATTCACGGCTACCTACGTCAGTGCTACGGGACGGCAATCATTTAGGCAGGTTATCTTCACTTCCTTGGTCACAGGGACTATGGGGGTCTGCTTGAAACATGTAGATATTACAGACTCGGTCAGGGAGAGGTTGAAAATGTCAGTGAAGACACTTGCCAGTTGGTCCGCGCATGCTTTGAGTACACGTCCTGGGAATCCGTCTGGCCCCCCGGCTTTGTGAATGTTGACCTGTTTAAAGGTCTTGTTCACATCGACTACCGAGAGCGTTATCACACAGCCATCCAGAACAGATGGTGCTCTCATCCTTGCTTCAGTTTTATTTGCCTCAAAGCGAGCATAAAAGGCATTTAGCTCATCTGTAGGCTCGCGTCACTGGGCAGCTCYCGTCTGGGTTTCCCTTTGTAGTCCGTAATAGTTTTCAAGCCTTGCCACATCCGACGAGCGTCAGAGCCGGTGTAGTAGGATTCAATCTTAATCCTGTATTGACGCTTTGCTTGTCTGAGGGRATTTCTTATAAGCGTCCGGATTAGTGACCCACTCCTTGAAAGCGGCAACTCTAGCCTTTAGCTAGATGCGGATGTTGCCTGTAATCCATGGATTCTGGTTGGGATATGTACGTACAGTCACTGTGGGGACTACGTCGTCGATGCACTTATTGATGAAGCCGGTGACTGAGGTGGTATACTCCTCAATGCCATCGGATGAATCTCGGAACATATTCCAGTCTGTGCTAGCAAAACAGTCCTGTAGCGTAGCATCCGCGTCATCTGACCACTTCCGTATTGAGCGAGTCACTGGTACTTCCTGCTTTAGTTTTTGCTTGTAAGCAGGAATCAGGAGGATTGAATTATGGTCAGATTTGCCAAATGGAGTGCGGGGGAGAGCTTTGTATGCATCTCTGTGTGTGGAGTAAAGGTGGTCTAGAGTTTTTTTCCTCTGGTTGCACATGTGACATGCTGGTAAAAATTMGGTGAAAATGATTTAAGTTTGCCTGCATCAAAGTCCCCGGCCACTAGGAGCGCTGCTTCGGGATGAGCATTTTCTTGTTTGCTCATGGGCTTGTAGAGTTGGTTGAGTGCGGTCTTAGTGCCAGCGTCGGTCTGTGGTGATAAATAGACGACTACGAATAATACAGGTGAGAACTCTCTTGGTAGATAGTGAGGTCTACAGCTTATCATAAGGTACTCTACCTCAGGCGAGCAATACCTTTCTCTTATACACATCTAGATGTGTATAAGAGAGAGGTCTACAGCTTATCATAAGGTACTCTACCTCAGGCGAGCAATACCTTGAGACTTCTGTAATATTAGACATTGCGCACCAGCTGTTATTGACAAATAGACATACACCCCCGCCCCTCGTCTTACCAGATGTAGCTTCTCTGTTCTGCCGGTGCATGGAAAATCCCGCCAGCTCTATATCCTTCTCGTCGGAGCTCGTTAAAGGAAAAAGCTTCTTCCAGTTTGAGGTGAGTAATCACTGTTCTGACGTCCAGAAGTTATTTTCGGTCATAAGAGACGGTAGCAGCAACATTATGTACAAATTAAGTTACAAACAACGCAAAAAAAACTAACAAAATTGCACAGTTGGTTAGGACCATGTAAAACATCAGCCATCTTAGCATATACTCTGTCAATTAGGGTGGGGGGGGTTTTAGGAACCTTTTAGGTATCAAAAATATATTTAAAATGTATTTGATCAAATATTGAATGTTGAATATTGAGCACAATCGTTTTCACGAGTCTCCTCTTTCTATAGAGTCATATTAGTTTTGTAGGTCAAACCGTTGTGATGCCAGAGACCGATTTTTCGGGATGTTCTCCTGGTCTGACAAACAGCGCTGTAGTTCTGCCACTTTCCACAGCAGTTGCGGAAGTGCGACATCGGAGGATGTGGTGGATTGAGATGCAGCCCCATGTAAAAAAAAATGTTTTATCTCTAGCTTAAACTCTGTAACTGTTTTAAAGTCACCATTGGCCTCATGGTTAAATCCCTGAGCGGTTTCCTTCCTCTCCGGTAACTGAGTTAGGAAGGACTCCTGTATCTTTGTAGTAACTGGATGTATTGATACACCCAGGGGTGCAACTTTGGCTTTAGAAGACAGGGGGGACATAACTTTTTTATTTATTTTTATCCAGTAGGATAAACAATCCAAACAGCCTACCCGACTGCTCGGAGGCGTCCGCATGGTCCTAAAGCACATCATTGCCTCYTTTTGTATCACATTCCAATGATAAAACGGGGGGGAACAAAAGTGCAATTTCATATTGTCCCTGTCCCCAGTGAAAGTTGCACCCCAGGATACACCATCAAAGGAATATTCAATGTCTGCTTTGTTTTTACCCATCTACCAATAGGTGCCCTTCTTTACATTGGAGGCATTGGAAAACCTCCCTGGCCTTTGTGAATCTGTGTTTGAAATTCAGTGCTCAACTGAGGTACTTTACAGATAATTGTATATGTGGGGGTACAGAGATGAGGTAGTAATTCAAAAAATCATGTTAAACACTATTATTGCACACAGAGTCCCATGAAACTTATTATGTGACTTGTTAAGCACATTTCTACTCCTGAACTTATTTAGGTTTGCCATGACAAAGGGGTTGAATACTTATTGACTCAAGATATTTCAGATTTTTCATTTCTCAAAGTATAATTCCACTTTGACATTATGGGGTATTGTGTGCGCCAGCCAGTGACACACAATCTCAATTTAATCCATTTTAAATTCAGGCTGTAACACAACAAAATATAACATTTTTAAAAAAGGTAAAGACTCATCAATGCTTTGTAAAGGCACTGTAAAACAGATTACTGTGAAAGCACAACTTTGAAACTGTTGAAGAAAAAAAGGGCTTTACATATAAAACAAATAAAAATATCAACAATGTACCGTTTGATTAATTTATTAAATTATGATAAACAACTTGTGCTAACAAACTCATTAAGAGATTCCGTTTCACAAGAAAATACTGCAGATTTAACAGACCAATGTAATTGTATGGGTTCACAATAAGAGGTCACAACGGATACATAGCCACACAATACCTCCTTCGCCCCTGTCCCCTTTCCTTTTCCAAAGCCTGTGAATTCAAGCTTAATTCGTGACAACATATGACATATGAAGGACGCTCTGGAGCAGGGCTGTTCAATGTCAGTACTGGAGGGCCAAAARARTTCTGGTTMTCATCRTCTCATTCTAATCAGGGACTGATTCAGACCTGGGAKACCAGGTTTGTGCAATTAACTACCAGGTAGAAAAAAAGAACAGAAGCGTTTCGGCTGTAGAGGACCGGAACTGAAAAGCCCTGCTCTTGAGGGTTTACTGCATTGTTTCCCAACTCCTGTCCTCCAGTACCCTCAAGAGCCCAACGCCAGTCCTCCAGTACCCCCAACAGCCCAACTCCAGTCCCCCAGTACCCCCAACAGCCCAACTCAAGTCCTCCAGTACCCCCAACAGCCAACTCCAGTCCTCCAGTACCCCCAACAGCCCAACTCCAGTCCCCAGTACCCCCAACAGCCCAACACCAGTCCCCAGTACCCTCAACAGCCCAACTCCAGTCCTCCAGTACCCCCAACAGCCCAACTCCAGTCCTCCAGTACCCCAACTCCAGTACCCCCAACAGCCCAACTCCAGTCCTCCAGTACCCCCAACAGTCCAACTCCAGTCCTCTAGTACCCCAACAGCCCAACTCCAGTCCTCCTGTACCCCCAACAGCCCAACTCCAGCCTCCAGTACCCCAACAGGCCAACTCCAGTCCTCCAGTACTCCCAACAGCCCAACTCCAGTCCCCAGTACCCTCAACAGCCCAACCGCCAGTCCCCCAGTACCCCCAACAGCCCAAATCCTCCAGTACCCTCAACAGCCAACTCCAGTCCTCCAGTACCCCCAACAACCCACCAACAGCCCAATCCTCCATGTACCCCAACAGCCCAACTCCAGTCTCCAGTACCCCCAACAACCCACCGTAACCCCCCAACAGCCCAAATCCTCCAGTACCCCCAACAGCCCAACTCCAGTCCCCAGTACCCCAACACCACTCCAGTCCCCCAGTACCCAATAGCCCAACTCCAGTCTCCAGTACCCCCAACAGCCAACTCCAGTCCTCCAGTACCCCACGACCCACCAGCCCAACTCCAGTCCCCAGTACCCTCAATAGCCCAACTCCAGTCCTCCGTACCCCAACAGCCAACTCCAGTCCCCCAGTACCCCAACAGCCCAACTCCAGTCCTCCAGTACCCCCAACAGCCCAACTCCAGTCCTCCAGTACCCCCAACAGCCCAACTCCAGTCCCCCAGTACCCCCAACAGCCCAACGCCAGTCCCCCAGTACCCTCAACAGCCCAACTCCAGTCCTCCAGTACCCCAACAGCCCAACTCCAGTCCTCCGTACCCCCAACTCCAGTACCCCAACAGCCCAACTCCAGTCCCCCAGTACCCCCAACAGCCCAACTCCAGTCCTCCAGTACCCTCAACAGCCCAACGCCAGTCCTCCAGTACCCCCAACAGTTCACATTTTACGTTGTATCCCTGGACAAACACACCTCAATTCAAGGGTTGATGATTAATTGACAAGTTGAATCAGGTGTCCAGGGTTACAATACAAATGTGTACTGTTGAGGGTATTTGAGGACCAGGGTTAGGAAACACTGGTTTACTGCGTGGCGTCATAAAAGGTCAGGTTATGATCCAGGCCCTGTCCTAAATGGAACCCTATTGTCATTATAATGTACTTCTTTTGACCAGGGCCTATAAGGTGACATTTGGCACGGAAACAGAGTCTCTTTTGACCTTTTTTGAGTCTCTATAATTGACCTTTTTGGTCCGATCATGAGACCAWTAGATCAACATGTACCTAGTTATATGTATTCATAATCAAACAAAACGATARGTTTAAGTATTTAGTCCAGCTCTACCTGTGGACATTCTGTACAGTACACAATCTCTTGAGTTATATGACCTTGCACGAGGTGTTTGTGCTGTTTCGCTCTGCAGTTTGGTTGTGCGTGATATATATATTTTTTATAACTAACCCAAGGTAGACCAGAGTCTGTCGTAGTGGGCAGAGTCAAGCACGAGKTAGTGCGATCCTATTGGCGCATTTACTTGGATATTTCCATTAGGGAACACCTACTCTGTGAGGTCCTTGGGGCGGCAGGTAGCCTAGCGTTGGGTCGGTTGCTGGATTGAATCCCTGGGCTGACGAGGTAAAAATCTGTCGTTCTGCCCCTGAACAAGGCAGTTAACCCACTGTTCCCCGGTAGGCCATCATTGTAAATAAGAAGTTGTTCTTAACTGACTTGCCTAGTTAAATAAAGATTACATTTTAAAACAACTCAATTTGCCCTTGAACTCCTTCTAAACAACACCATTTTTTACATATTTGGCAAAGGGTAAAGTCTTTTTGAATGCAGTCCACTCTGTGTTACAGGTTCTAGTTTTGGAAACAGAAAACTGTATGGAGAAAATTCGCAGAATATCGGCCAAAATCCATCTATCTCCATGTTCTCCCACTGCCGTCCACTTCCTCTTATCACCATATTTGATAGCGAGTGGAAATGCCAACCAGGTGCTTCACATTTACACATCCGGTGAAATATCTGGCTCATTATTCTATCTGTGATACTTCTTTGGATTTTAGGCTCCCATGTTGAATGTGAGGTGACGCGTGTAGGCCTATATTGCCATAGCACAGTCTCACCGTTAGGGGGGGCTATATGACGTCATACTCCTGCGACGGAACTTACCACGTGGGAAGGATTTAGCCGTGTCGATGAGGTAAACAACCGCAGTGTAGCTTGGCTGTATTTGTCCATAAAATATATATATTTCCATTTCATTTTGAACAAGCCTTAAGTTTTGCTTTGTAAAGCGGTTCTCTCTAGACCATGCCCCACAACCCCGATCATCCTCCGGCGAAGAAATTTAAGCCGGGGTCTCCTTTTTTCCGTCTTGACAAGAAGCCTGGGATGCTGCTACCTAGAAAGGAAAATGCATCGGTACCAATAGACGTGCAAAGGAAAAATCTTCCCATTTACCAGGCGAAGTCTCAACTCATTAACCAGCTTAGACAGCTTCATAGTGCTGTATTGATAGGTAAGTTGGCTTAACCTAGTCACAAGGTAATGCAATAGCCACTGTAGCACAGCACAGGTGGGATTGCAAATGTTCATCAACGCTTGCCAAACAACCGGTTTCCAGACGCAGATCTTCGGTTGGATATTTAGCCAATTTATTACAGCAAGAATTCCATACAGGCAGATGTAATAGTTCCAAACCGTATGCTTTCCATACCTCTACCGCCATAGGCTATTTCCCGGTCACCTGTGGCGATATAGCTACACGTTTAGTGTATATACAAAGACCGACAAACTACAAAACAACAACCACTTAAGTAGGCCAAAATGGCTCATACACAAAGAATCTGACTTTGTCTCGTGGAGGGGATTCGATTAATCTGGCCCGGCGATTTAGGTAGGCGTGTTTTGCATCAGTTGAAAGTTAATTGTAGTAATGCATCGACATTTTTGGCGGATACCAATGTCCGAAATTTTACTTGCCCCCCAAAAAACAATACCGATAACCGATTATTTTAAATTTTAGCGGCCTTTTAATCATTCTAGTACAATTTAAATAGTTAACCCACACACATGGACACAGTGGTCTAACATACTGACCAGACCGGACACGTCGTGTGCGCGAGCTCGCAAAATAAATTTAGAAATCCATGTTATTCAATTATTGCACCCACACTGCTCATGCGACGCCAAGGGCTAAAATAGAAGTCATTCCTATTTCTGACTCAGATCGTGCTGAAAGTCCTGCCTGTCCCATCTTCTCATTGGTTTATWGAAGCAGGTACCCACGTGCCATCTCCTCATTGGTTATACCCACGTGGGTGATTGAAAGACGAACTTTGTTGCCTGTTGTCGTGGTAAAACAATGAAAGTTTAGATGCGATCACCATATAAGTTCAAAGATGAAAAAGCCTGGAAGGAGGAGAAATTACTAGAAACGATTCGGTTGGCCGTTTTATGTGTGGATTAATTGTCGGACTAGAGGTCCTTGTGCATTTCAGGTAAAATAAAAACTCAATGTTTATATCCCAGGACGAATTAGCTAGCAACAGCAAGCTAGCTAAATAGAACAAATTAACGTTAGRTAGCAAGTGCAAGCTAACTAGCTAAATTGCCGTACATGTTTAATGCTTTTCGACCTGTCTCCAAATGAATGTCATTGGTTCAGAGTTTGTTTTGATATTTTAACCTGCGTGTCGTGATCGCGTTTGGTGTGGGGCGGCAAAATAAATGTATGCACGATAGCGGACGATGGCGCAGCCGGTTTGGGTTCCGTGTAAGGAATTGCATCTCAGAGCAAGAGGCGTCACTGCAGTCCCTGGTTTCGAAACCAGACTGTATCACATCAGGCCGTGATTCGGCGATAGGGCGGCGCACAATTGGCCCAGCGTTGTCTGGGTTTGGCCGGGGTAGGAAGTCATTGTAAATAAGAATTTGTTTTTAACTGACTGGCCTAGTTAAATAAAGGTTACACACACCACACTGACCAGAAGGTTATTTTGTTGCCATTTACGTATGTCCCCATTACCAGTAAAACATAATCAAAACGTATTTCTTTCACTTYCTTGCTGTGCTGTTTCCTTGTTCAGTCGTTTCAGTCTCAACCAGGATTTCATCATGCATGTCAAGCAGTGAAGTTTCAGCTCTGTCTGTCTGTGGCCTCTCTTCCTCTGTGCTCACTGTCACTCTGTCCATWTCCATCTTGTCCAGCTGTGTCTGTAACATTTCACGTAAACCCTGTTTCTTGTCTGCATCGCAGTAATGGTACATGTACATAGCCTTGAGTATGGTGGCGACACAGTAAAGAGAGAATGCCACCGAATCGCTTGTTCACYGCCTGTTGGCAGTTTTGTTGAGCAGGTGTTTCAATGCCATGACAGAGGTTATCACGTCTGCTGCAGATGCAGTTGATGAGCTTATTTCTCCAGTCAGTTGTTTGAATGGAGTCAGGTAGTGTGTCCATGTTCTCACATGCCATTAAAATGGCAGCAGCGGTATGACAAAAAGCACAATCATGAGCAGGCAATACGACTTTCCTCAGTATGAAATCCTCGACGACCCACTGTGCTGTCAGACTCGACATGCTCATGGGGCTGATATCGCTGGTCCAAATGTCAGTCGTGAAGCTGATAGCAGTGACGTTATTACTGTTTTAAGTCCGGTAGGGCAACATCTGAAAAATAGTGCACTTGGTAGTGTGTAACTGTGCTCGATCAGTCGGCGAAAGCCAACATCACCCACGACAGAGAACGGTTGATTGTCAAGGGCAAGGAATTCCATTATCTTGCCGTTAATGGATTTCGCCTTTGAGTTGTCTCGCTGAAATGTTCTTACTCTTTCAAATGACTGCTGGACTTGTTGACTGCTCGATCCACATAGCAGACATTGTGGGCTAGGTTAGGGATGCTATGTTGCACGTGTAGTGCCAAATTTTACGTGGCGTCATTACGTCATGTACCTACGTTATATAGGTTTGTACGTCAGCTTTGACATKGGCTTTAAACAAAAAATCGGGCCGATATAGATGTTGGCATTTTTGGCTAATATCGTCCGCTTCCGATATGTTCACCGATATATCGTGCATCCCTAGTAAATTGCATTATTTGTGTAATCGGGTTGCCTCGTGAGCCAGGTGCCGCAGTCAAAACAGTCATTCAACTCGGAATTCCAAGTCTGAAACTCAGGCGTCTTTCTAGACCCGAGATCATTGCCGTTATGATTTGACCTCTGTTTTTTTCCGGAGTTCCCATGGTGCATTCATGACATCTGGGTACTTGGAAAAATGTGAGGTCAAATCATGATTGATAAATAGCTAGTGATCTTAATGGCCAGCTGTCAGTGGTTTATCAGGTGTGTCTTCATTAGTCGCATATCGTAGCAAAACGTTTTGCAATAAACGTTTACCCCAAATGTGTTCCGGGGCTCTAGTGGAGCGGGTTGAGAGTTTCAAGTTCCTCCGTGTCCATATCACTAAGGAATTATCATGGTCCACACACTAACATAGTCATGAAGGCACGACAACGCTTCTTCCCTCTCATGAGGCTGAAAAGATTCAGCATAGGCCCTGAGATCCTCAAAAAAGTTCTACAGCTGCACCATTGAGAGAATCTTGACTGGCTGCATTACCATTTGGTATGGCAACTGCTTGGCATCCGACCGCAAGGTGCTACAGAGGGTAGTGCGTACGGCCCAGTACATCACTAGGGCCGAGCACCCTGCCATCCAGGTCCTCTATACCAGGCGGTGTC
Source organism: Salvelinus sp. IW2-2015 (assembly GCF_002910315.2). Lineage (NCBI taxonomy): Eukaryota > Metazoa > Chordata > Actinopteri > Salmoniformes > Salmonidae > Salvelinus > Salvelinus sp. IW2-2015. The sequence goes on from NW_019943140.1 coordinate 111,451, forward strand.
ATAGGAAGGCCCTAAAACTTGTCAGACTCCAGCCACCCAATTCATAGAKTGTTTTCTCTGCTACTCCACGGCAAGCGGTACCGATGCACCAAGTCTGGAACCTGAACTAGAGGTCGACCGATTAATCGGAATGGCCGATTTTAATTAGGGCCGATTTTCAAGTTTTCGTAACAATCGGTAATCGCCATTTTTGGACGCCGATTATATTGCAATCCACGAGGATACTGGCAAGGAGCCATGGTTAGTTGCCAGCTAGCATTAAACTTATCTTATAAAAAACAATCAATCTTAACATAGTCACTAGTTAACTACACATGGTTGATGATATTACTAGTTTAACTATCTTTTCCTGCGTTGCATATAATCAATGCGGTGGAAATTGTGTCACTTGTGTTCCGTGCAAGCAGAGTCAGGGTATGTGCAGCAGTTTGGGCCGCCTGGCTTGTTGCGAACTGTGTGAAGACCATTTCTTCCTAACAAAGACCGTAATTAATTTGCCAGAATTTTACATAATTGTATAACATTGAAGGTTGTGCAATGTAACAGCAAAATTTWGACTTAGGGATGCCACCCGTTCGACAAAATACGTAACGGTTCCGTATTTCACTGAAAGAATAAACGTTTTGTTTTCGAAATTATAGTTTCCGGATTTGACCATATTAATGACCTAAGACTCGTATTTCTGTGTGTTTAGGCTCGTAAGCATTCATTCAAACCGCACTTTCGTCCGTTAGCCAGCAGCTTTTCACAATGCTTGAAGCACAGCGCTGTTTATGACTTCAAGCACATTAACTCCRGAGATTAGGCTGGCAATACRATAGTGCCTATAAGAACATCCAATAGTCAAAGGTCTTTGAAATACAAATGGTATAGAGAGAAAAAGTCCTATAATAACTACAACCTAAAACTTCTTACCTGGGAATATTGAAGACTCCAGTTAAAAGGAACCACCAGCTTTCATATGTTCTCATGTTCTGAGCAAGGAACTTAAACGTTAGCTTTCTTACATGGCACATATTGCACTTTTACTTCTCCAACACTTTGTTTTTGCATTATTTTAACCAAATTGAACATGTTTCATTATTTATTTGAGACTAAATTGATTTGATGTATTATATTAAGTTAAAATAAGTGTTCATTCAGTATTCTTGTAATTGTCATTGTTAGATATATATCTATGTATCTATCTATATATCGCCCAATTAATCAATATCGGCTTTTTTTGGTCCTCCAAGTAATCGGTATCGGCGTTGAAAAATCATAATCGGTCGACATCTACCCTGAACAGTTTCCACCCCAATGATATACATAGCCTTCTGAAATTATTCAGACCCCTTGACTTTTTCCACGTTATGTTACAGCCTTATTCTAAAATTGATTAAATTGTTTGCTACACACAATACCACGATAATGACAAAACAAAAAAACAGGTTTTTAGAATGTTTTGCTAATTTATTACAAAGAAAAAAACTGATATTACATTTACATAAGTATTCAGACTCGMTACTAAGGTGAAGGACCTGTTGTCAGGCTGAAGCTGAAGTGCAGCTGGGTCATGCAGCAAGACAATGATCCAAAACACACAATCAAGTCGACATTAAAAAAATTGCTAAAAAGCAACAATTTAGAAGTTTTGTAATTATCTAGTCGAAAGTCCTAATTCCAATTGAGATGTTTTTGGCATTTGGTTGGAGTCATTGCAGCTAAAAGCGGAACAACCAGTTATTGAGTTTAAAGGAGGCAATTACTTTTTGGGTGTTACATAACTTTGTTTATGAAATAAATTAAACGAGTAAGTAATTGTTATTTGTTCACTCAGGTTCCCTTTATCTAATATGAGGTTTTGGTTGAAGCTCTGATTAACATTCAGTATCAAAAATATGCTAAATTAGAAAGGGGGAAAACACACCTTTTCACAGCATTTTACGTACGTCGACTCGGTACTTACCCTGTGTTATTATGATATATATTTTTTTAACCTTTTATTTTACTAGGCAAGTCAGTTACGAACAAATTCTTATTTACAATGACGACCTAGGAACACTGCCTTGTTCAGGGGCAGAATGACAGATTTTTACCTTGTCAGTTCGGGGATTCGAACTAGCAACCTTTCGGTTACTGGCCCAACGCTCTAACCACTAGGCTACCTGCCGTAAGTTAATGTTACTCACTGTATTTATTCCTCCGTTTTTTAAAATTATTTTCTAAATTTCTCTGCCGTGTTGGGAAGGGCCCGTAAACTTTTTTACTTTGGCTCTGGAACTTTGTTTTTGTGTCCCCGAACAGCCGAAAAACCCCTCACCGAAATCCAAAACAAAAGAAGAACACAGAAGTGTTTCAGCTGGGAAGCATGCGGACGCCCTTAGTCTACACCTGTTGTTTACAAATGTGACAAATACAATTTTATTTGGTTATTTGTTGGCTTCTGTATGGATCCGAGTGAACATACCCCAGGACTCAGCTGAGGTGTAAGCATTAGTCGGGGAAAAAACGTTTTGCAACGAAAACAAGTTTTTATTTTTTTATTGAACAAATTCAGAGCTCCCTTCTTGTTCATCTGAGTACCCGTGTTGATTGTTCATGTGGTTGCAATCGTCATAACATGTAGATTTTGCCTTCAACTATTATAACATTGGCTGACCAAACCATTGTGTCTTCCGGTGCCCTGTCCCTCAGGTGAGACGGGTTCTGGGAAGACCACCCAGATTCCTCAGTACCTGTATGAAGCTGGCATCGCGCGACAGGGCATCGTCGCTGTGACACAGCCACGCCGAGTGGCAGCTATCTCCCTGGCAACGAGGGTAGCAGAGGAGAAGAGAACTCAGCTGGGGAAACTGGTGCGTAAAAACATTTTTTTTACAATCTGGTGTTCAAACTCTAGTAGAAAACATGTGTTTTTGTACTTCATTCAATAGCAATGTGGTGGTTGTTACCTTTTCATCGTCAGTGGAATGTACCCAACGACAATCCATGTCTTGTAGTTTTATAAGTCTTGTACAAAACTTCAATCTTGTAAACTCTCTAAAGCTAGGCTGTATGTGGACTGTTACCAAACAATCAAATCGGGGGGGGGGGGGATCCAATCCTCCTTTTTCAGGTTGGCTACACGGTGCGATTTGAGGATGTCACCTCCTCGGAGACGAAGCTGAAGTTCATGACAGATGGTATGCTCCTGCGTGAGGCCATAGGAGACCCCTTACTGCTACGCTACACCGTGGTGGTGCTGGACGAGGCTCACGAGCGCACTGTGCACACGGACGTGCTTTTCGGAGTGGTAAAGGCTGCCCAGCGCAAACGCAGAGAACAGAACAAGATCCCCCTCAAGGTAGGTCATTGCTAGCCCTCAGTAGCCTGGAATCCAACGTGATACGGTCTGAAACAATGGTGAAACGGAACATTTAATTTTGAATTCCAGGCTAGCGTCACTGACGTTAGACTTACATGAATTAGTGTGTGTGTGTGTCGTGTGTGTGTGTGCATCATTGTGTGTGTGTGGTTGTGTGTGTGTGTGTGTGTTGTGTGTGTTGTGTGTGTGTGGTGTGTGTGTGTGTGTGTGTGTTGTGTGTGTGTGTGTGTGTGTGTGTGTGTGGTGTGACTGTGCGCACCCCTGATCTGGTGTTCCCATTGTCAAAGCACCCAATATAGGAATGTCAACAATACGCTCCCAAGACCAATTCAAGACTAGTGTGTGTACATTTTTTGTTTTTAAAGGTATTTATAAATAAATCTGATATATTGCCTCTTCAATGTACCGTTCTAGGTATGTGATGTCAGCACCATGGACGTGGACCTGTTCTCTCGAAGTACTTCAACAAGTCTCCTGTGCTGTACCTGGGGGCAGGCAGCATCCCATCCAGATTGTACACACCAAGCAGCCCCAGTTCAGACTACCTGCAGGCTGCACTGGTGTCAGTCTTTCCAGTCCAATCAGGTATGGGTGTGACTTAACGGAGCAGACCTAAAAGTGTATCCTCTCTGTTCGAGCCGGAAAAGAAACAGGCCTATGGCAATTATGGGCATTGCAGTATATTACCACGTTTGTCAGTTGATAGGTTGAATTTTTGCTTTAATAATAAAAACTATGCAGTAGGCCAGGTGGTATGTAGGTCTGTGTGATCTAACGAGCGTAGGCTTGTTAAAAGCAGGGGTGTATGTGTGGACTAGTAACGGCGTCTGGGGTCGTGTGGATCTATAGCACTGTATGCTGTGACAACGTAAGGCGTGCATGGCGTTGTATCTACGTGCAGCTGTTGGGGTCGTGTGTATCTAACCGTACAGGAGCAGCTGATGTAGGGGGTCTGATGTGTATCTAACCCGCCCCCCCCTCCCAACATAGAGGCCCGTGTGGATGCGGTCTGTTGTGTATTAACTAACCGTAGCAGCGCGTCTGTTATGGGGTCTGCTGTGTTTAGTAACCTACGTAGCAGGCGGTGTATGGGGTCGTGTGTAATCTAAGACAACGTACAGGCGTTGTATGGGGTCTGTGTGTATCTAACCAGTAGAGGCCAGTGTATGGGTCTGTGTGCTATCTAAACCTAACGTCTTTTAGCAGCGGTGTACTAATGGTCCGTGTTAATCTAACCTAAGAGCGGCGGTTCTGATAAGAGGATTCCTGTGTGTATCTAAACCCGTAACGTAGCCAGGCTGATGACTGGGCGTCCTGTGGAACTGTACTGGCAGTAAACGCAACAGCGCCAGCCGCAATTGGCACTGAGATGGGGTGAACAGTTTCCCAACAGAAGCTAGCGCCAATAGGTGTACCCTAGGACTCTGCCCCGTGTCGATGCTTAATCTCCACTGCTAACCGTTGGCCAGGGCCGGAGTTGTCTAAGATTGAGGATTCGCTGATGGTTATCTCCCCCCTTAGCCACCTCGCAAAGCGGCACTTCCCCTCCCCATGTATAGAGCATATTCTCCCTCTTAATTCGCCCCCTCTCACCATGCATCCGTAACACTCGATGTACACTCAACAGTTTGGACACCTACTCATTCAGGGTATATTCTCTTCGTGTTATGTTTTTACATTGTTAGCATAATAGGACAGACCTCAAAACCTATATAATGAAACAACCTCTCTGGATTACTATGTAGTGATCCGAAAACAAGTGGTATACATGAAAGCATTATGTATATTTGAGATGTCGTCAAAGTCCACTTTGCCTGATGATAGCTTTGCACTACTCTCTTTGATTCTCTCAACCCAGCTCACCTGGAATGCTTTTCCAACTGTCCTTGAAGGAGTTCCCACATGTGAGCAAGTCTGGTGCTTTTCTTCATTTCTGCAATCAACCAAACCATCTCAATTTGGTCGAGAGAATGTCAAGAGGTGTGCAAAGCTATCATCAAGGCAAGGGTGGCTACTTTGAAGAATCTCAAATATACATATAGTTTGATTTAAAACTTTTTTTTTACTACTATGATTCCAAATGTGAGTCAATGTGTATTTTATATTCATGTTTTGACGGTCTCGCTATTAATTCTACAATGTAGAAAAACTTTTGCGGGCTAGGTATTGTATGTATTTCCTTCCCTGCCTGGGGACTGCAGATGTACATTAGCTGTTTGCTAAATCTGGTGCAGTGCTTCTAATTTCTGACACTTCTGTTGTTGTTGTACATTGTCCCTGTTCAAATAGACGTAATAGAATAAATACATTTCTGAGGCTCAGACACCTAGCCCCCCCCCATTTTCTTTTCCTTCACTAGTTCAGTCTTCTTTAACCAGGCTACTAGACACCCTCCTATCACGACTCAACCTCACAGCGTAACATGAATCATACCTTTCTGAAAAACACAAGTTAGACGTGATTCCAAATCAACATATGATGACAGACAAGATTGTGGTTGTGATGCGTCCATCCTGAACAGGAAGCCCCTGCGTCACATGACATCCTGGTGTTCATGACAGGACAGGAGGAGATAGAGGCGCTGGCTCGTACCTGCCGTGACATCGCCAAGCACCTCCCTGACAGCTGTGGTCCCATGACTGTCATCCCCCTGTACGCCTCCCTACCCCCTTTACAGCAGCTCAGAGTCTTCCAGCCTGCACCGAAGGTAGGATACGTCCCCCTTAGAGGGCCGTGTACAATATCCTGCAATCATTTATTTGTGATGATCAAGCAACTAAGGCTTCATATTAAAGTAACTGTCCAGTGACAATCAGTTTTAAAAGTGAATATTCTGTTAACTCCAACCTGAATAAGGTGTTGACTCATCCTGTACTTGTGGCCTAAATTGGAGGGTATTTTTTTTTTTTTTACCATTTTCTGTAAGGGAAACTATTTCACTCGTATTGTAATTCATTATAGGTCATTATTTCATAGTAGTCTGGAAATACCGGACAGTTGAACTTCATATATCTATTGTCCTTTTGTGTTTTTTTGTTTTGCCAGGGTTGTAGGAAGGTAATCCTGTCAACCAACATTGCAGAGACGTCGATCACCATCTCGGGGATCAAATACGTCATTGATACAGGCATGGTGAAAGCAAAACGTTTCAACCCAGGTGAGACATCTCATTGTGACAGGACACAAAGCTCTTTAACCTCATTTCCTATCTCTTTCTCTACTTGTCAGTCACTCAGTTCTGTGGCCCTGGTGTGAATTAATAAATTAATTTGATCTCATAATTGTTTTCCAACTTTTTGAAGAAGAAAAAACAACAATACACACACATATATATATTTTTAAGGATTGAATATTTTTTTAAATCTGATTTATTTCCATTGTAATGTACCTTGTATCCGCCCCTCAGAGAGCGGTCTGGAGGTGTTGGCAGTGCAGCGTGTATCTAAAGCCCAGGCGTGGCAGAGGGCGGGCAGGGCTGGCAGAGAGGACTCCGGCTCCGTCTACCGTCTCTACACCGAGGACGAGTTTGACAACCTCATCCCCATGACCGTGCCTGAGATACAAAGGTAGGACACACACACACACAGATCCCCATTCCTGTGATGGAGGTTGGACCATCATGGCTGGCGTTGGATCAGYTGGACAGATGTGTATATGAGCAACCAAAGCAAGTGTAGTCACTGTTGACCTGTTGGAAGAGAACAGAACTATTTTCAGTAGAACCAGAGAAGTACTATCTCAACATGTCCAATAAGAAATGCTRGTTTAAAWAAAWWAAWWAWMCTCCGTTGKGAAAGGTTTTTGCTACAGTGTGCTCTAATGAACACGACCRAGTTGTTGCTGCAGTATAAGAAACATGTCTCTGTGGCTGTGATTGACTGTTCTGCTCTTGTGTTCTCTCTGCAGGTGTAACCTGGCCAGTGTCATGCTACAGCTTCTGGCTCTGGGAATCCCTGACGTGATGAACTTTGACTTCATGTCTAAGCCTTCTCCTGGTAAGCAGTGTGTCTTCGCTGTGATGATAAAGTCATCAGACATGGTAGAATCCATTGAAACGGGTATTAATCCACTGCGTTGTCGGCTCAGATAAGAGTTGTACTGCTGGAGTGTTGCAGTTTCCTGTTGATGATTTGTTTGGTCAGAATGTGTTGTAATGGCGTAATGTTGTGATAACGTAATGTGACTGTTCAGAGGCGATGCGTTCGGCCGTGGAGCAGCTGGATCTGCTGGGGGCTGTAGGGAGGAAAGGTGAGCAGGTCACCCTCACTCCTCTGGGCAAGAAGATGGCCAGCTTCCCSCTGGAGCCARGCTATGCCAAGGTAAGATGGACACACAGGAAATGGGCCTTCAGTTGTGCAACTGACTAGGCATCCCCCCCATTTTTTGTTTATAAGGAGCCACACTAAATACTGTATTAAAACATTCTTTCTGGCTGTGTCTTTCTCTCTTTCTCTCTCGCGTGTGTCTACAGACCATCTTGCTGTCACCAGACTTCCAGTGTTCTGAGGAGGTGCTGACCATCGTGTCTCTGCTGTCGGTGGACACGGTGCTCTATAACCCGCCCGCACGCCGAGAGGAGAGTCTCGCCGCACGCAAGAAGTTCACCACCAGCGAGGGAGATCACTTGACACTGCTCAACATCTACAGAGCCTTCAAGAAAGTAAACGCCAACAAGGTCAGGGGTCAGAACGAAGAGGCCTTTTAGGAGCCTTCATACAGTCTGTATAATATCTCTGGACATATAGGGTCAGGGGTCAGAACAAAGAGGCCTTTTAGGAGCCTTCATACAGTCTGTATAATATCTCTGGACATATAGGGTCAGGGGTCAGAACAAAGAGGCCTTTTAGGAGCCTTCATACAGTCTGTATAATATCTCTGGACATATAGGGTCTGGTCCCCAGACTAAAATGCTTCTCCAGGTCTCCCGAAGTGGCGTAGTGGTCTAAGGCACTGCATCACAGTGCTAGCTGTGCCCCTAGGCGATTCTGGGTTCGAGTCCAGGCTCTGTCGCAGCCGGCCGCGACCGGGAGACCCATTTTTCCCAGCGTCGTCCGGTTTAGGGGAGGGGTTGAACGGCAGGGATGTCCTTGTCCCATCGCGCTCTAGTGACTCCTGTGGCGGGCCGGGTGCAGTACATGCTGACACGGTCGCCAGGTGTACAGTGTTTCCTCCGACACATTGGTGCAGCTGGCTTCCGGGTTAAGCGGGCATTGTGTCAAGAAGCAGTGCGGCTTGGTTGGGTTATGTGTCGGAGGACGCACGGCTCTCGACCTTCGCCTCTCCCGAGTCCGTACGGGAGTTGCAGCGATGAGACAAGAATGTAACTACCAATTGGATACCGTGAAATTGTGGAGAAAAAGGGCTAAAAAATAAATAAATTGGTAAATAAATCAAATATTTCTCCATCGAGCATTGTTTTTTAGTCCAGATGTTCATCACCAGCCCCGAGTGTTTATTGATGAAGTGTTATGGTTTCTAGATGATGTAGTCAGTACGGGCTCTGATGTGTGTGTTGTAGGAGTGGTGTCGGGAGAACTTTGTCAACAGCAGGAACATGWGCATGGTTGGAGAGGTCCGTYCACAGCTCCGAGAGATTTGCCTGAAGGTAGGAGAACAAGTCCCTAACATCACAAGTAACCAGGTCTCTCAACYTGGCTGTTCCTCAGCAAGAGGGGAATCTGCACACTGCAATTTTTCCAAATGTGTTGGCGGCAACATTTTTAAACTCTTAGGTCTTCTGATCGGCTGATGAATTCAAACATGGATATCTTTCACCTGAACAAGTTCATGATATTTCCATATGATTTATCTCTTTTCACCCGCAATGACCTCTCCTTCTCCCCTCTGTGTACCAGCTGAGCATGAAGCTGGAGTCGTGTGGGTCGGACACGGGGAGCGTGCGTCGCTGCCTGGCCCACGGTCTGTTTATGAACGCTGCAGAGCTGCAGCCAGATGGCAGCTACACYGCCCTGGATACCCACCAGCCTGTTGCCATCCACCCCTCCTCTGTCCTCTTCCAGGCCAAGCCTGCTTACGTGGTCTTCAATGAGCTCCTGCACACCTCCAAGTGCTACATGAGGGACCTGTGTCTGGTGGATGCTGATTGGCTGGTCGAGGCCGCGCCTGAGTACTTCCGCCGGAAGCTACGCCCCACCAAGAGCTAGCCTCTGATTGGACAGGACTRTGGGGTGACAAGAGACTACAGCAGAACCAAACCTCCCTGAGCAGTGACACACCTGACCCACGTCTCCCTCAGTGTCAATAGYAACTGGATGGAGGCATGATGGGAAGAACATCTTTCTACTCTTTCCTGTTTGCTGAATCGCTCGTGTCTGTTTACACAAAGCGTAGAAAGACTCTTCAGCACTGCTCGTGTCGAAGACYGAACATTTAGCATTTGGTCTGATAGTTTGGCAGCGTTCAGACAAGCAGCCCAATTCTAAARTTTTTTTCACTAATTGATCTTTTTGAAAAATCAGATCAGCTCTGAAACATATTTGATGTGATTGATTAAAAGACCAATTAGTGGGGGGGAATTGGGCTGCCTGTCTAAATTCAGCCAAATAGAGGGGGGTCTGGGTGAGGGMTCTTCTCTGGGTTCTTCTACCTATTCATGGGAAAGCGGCCATGTTTTATTACAGCAGACGTCTGCTGAACCATAGAAGAGCTAGATTCCCCTGACCTAGATCCGAGGTTACAAACTAATGTTCCTGTAACTGTGGTTACGAACTGACCGTTTCCTTGTTCATTCTACTCTCCTCTAGCTGTTGGCTAATCATTGCTTGTTGCCACATATTTGCTTCACYACCAGAAATGAGGTTTCATCATGATTGAGTTCAAACACTGATTTTAAATATCTGCATGTTTCTTAGCAACATAGATTAACTCACAGAAGTGGGATGGCATGGTTATTCCTTCAAACAAATATATTCAACAACTGACTTGAATTGGCTGTTCATATTTAAATTCTGGCCCCTGGTCTAACTTATTGGCTGTTTGTCACTTGCTTAAAAAAAACAGAGGACATATATAACATAACTGCCATTCCATGTACATAATATTTTCTGTTGACATATTGAAATATATAGATACATCACAGGATTGAATTAGATGTTTTAAGCAGCAGATTACATAAACACTTGGGCATAGGCTGACTTTTTGTCTTCATTGAGTTTAGTCACACACATCTACATGCTGACAAAATGACTCGTCTGTCATTTGTCCTGAAAGGATACCGAGACATCTGTCCACAACATTTGAGGTGGGTGGTCATAGTGTGGCGGTTGGTTGTGTATGTGTGTATGTGTGTGTGTGTGTGTGGCTGGGTTAATACGTTATGGCGTCTGTCAGTTGAGGTGGTGTAGGAGGAGCGTAATTGAATGTCTTTCATTAACAAACACCTGCTTTTTCAAACTGTTCACTCACTATTACCTGATGCATGCTCCTGCTGCAGTAACTGGCAGCTCCAAAGACCGATGCATTGACCCTCTGGGTAAATGGACTTCAAAGCTTATTGTGAAGTTGGTCACATCAGTTAGCCTGTTTTAAATGTGGAGCACTGTTGCACAAATTCCTGCTAAACCATGTCAAGTAGGTGTACTCGTACATTGATAATGCAATGCATGGAGATTATATAGTAGGAATTGATTTGATTACTCAGGTCTTTGATACACTTGTAAAATGTCTTGAATGAAATGGATTGTATCTATTCGCTGTTCTCTTTTTGTATTGTTCAGAGCAACCGGAGGATTGAAGCTGTGGCGGCGGGATTTGAACAGGGTGTCTGTTGTGCGGACATGGCATTTTCACCCATCTTTCTATTGTTAAAAAAAAAGAAAAAGATAATACGTAAATAATATTGTCTTTAAACTAAATGAATGCCACATTTAGATCTTGAAGAGCATCTTAACATGTGATTCCTAAAATATTTCTTTACGGAGAATATAATAATCAGATAATGTCCCAAAACAAGAATGATTGTTTAAATGGGTGTGATAGGTTTACACGATAACCAATGGTCATATGTTTGATTGAAACGTCATTGATGACAGAATATTTGCGGTGTTTTATTGGATGATAAACAACCTGACCTGAGTGTGTTTGAAGGTCAAAAGATTATAGTGGCGGATGTGACAGGGTGACTTTATATATTATATATGCTGGTTATTATATCCACTTGTTTTTTCTAATGAATTAAACAACTTTTCCTCATCAATTGTTCTGTTTGATTTGCAATCATGTTTATGGTTTTCAACTGTATAGTGAAGCATCAACGTGAACGTACAGTATGACCAATGATCATGCGTTGTCTTGTGCGCGTCATTCATTTGAACGCAGGGTGGCGCTCTACACCGTAGACCAATAAGAACCGCTTCGTTTGCATTCCGCAGCGAGTTATCATAACACACGGTTGTTGGATTTATTAGAAATATTTCATTACATGTATGTATTGACTATTAATACGTATTTTACCGCAAAACGTGTCTGGTCTAGTCATTGGTTTAGACCTTGTGGTCACTTCCGGTTCAAAGTTTGAGGAGGTCACGGTGTCCTTCCACACGTGTGTTTCCAGGCATAACTTGTACTCGCAGTACAGTAGCTGGTAACTGGAACTTATCAAACCATTATATATATTTTTATTTACTAGTCAAATTGACCAACCTATAATCATGCTAAAGACGCTTTCCCGAGCGGTGACTACCGCAGTTCGAATTTCTACATCCACAATGTCCTCGACTCGTGCTCTCCATCCTCTTACGAGATCGGCGTTATGCTCTCCAAACTCGGGAACAATCCAGCCTTTCACCCGGTCTCTCTGGATGATGAGCAACAATGGTGCAGCATCGGGGTACAGACCAAAACTCTTCAGTTCAAAAGGACAGAGTCCTGTATCCTGTGAATGTGTGTCGCTACATACAGAAGGTAATAATCGCTAAATTGGGTAGCTAGCTAGTTACTGTAGTGTGAGTACTCGTTATGTTAACGTTAGCTAGCTAAATGACCCCCKTCCACTTGCTTGGTTGAACTAGCTAGTTAGTTGTGTGTAAAACAATGGAAGAATAGCTYCGACCAGCTTGTAAAACATGGACAACGTTTGTAACATATGTTCTCATGTAACTATCTGACTGGAGGTGCAAGATATGTCACCAATGCGTGTCCCCCAATGTATGGAACCATCATGTCTATAGAATCTAGTCAAAAGTTAGCTCATGGTTTATCAAGCAAGACCGCATGTTTTAGAGCAGTGCCTAATGCGAAGCTGATGATGAAACCAACTATTGAGTGTGATGTTAGCTGGCTAGCTATCCTTAATGGCATCTCCATCTGGACCTGTGTGTCGAGCAATGCGCATGTGACCTTGGAAATGGAACATGGGTGGGCGCAAAAATATTTMGGACAGTATAGGACTAGCGTGTAGTTAATAATGACTTCTCCGTTTAAAAAAAAAATATATACTCTTTTTAACTGCTCTGTTTCAGGAGACAAAGCCTTTGGAGATTTCCTGTCTGATGAAATGAAAGAAGAGAAGAAGGTTCAGAAAAGCAAGACTCTTCCCAAGATGTCTGGAGGGTGGGAGCTAGAGCAGAACGGCACGGAAGCCAAACTCATCAGGACGCTCTCTGGAGAAAAGTAAAGAGAAAATAACTCTATGTCAATATTACAATACATACCCCCCCCCCCCCTTCCTGAGTAAATGTCACATTTTTACCTTCGTTTAACTAGGCAAGTCAGTTAATAAGAACACATTCTTATTTTCAATGACGGCCTAGGAACAGTGGGTTAACTGCTTGTTCAGGGGGGCAGAACGACAGATTTTTACCTTGTCAGCTCGAGGATTCGATCTTGCAACCTTTCGGTTACTAGTCCAACGCTCTGACCACTAGGATACCTGCCGCCTCTACACTCTAAAACCATAGCTACCTACCTGCCTCTACAACTCTAAACACTAGGCTACCTACCGCCTCTACACTCTAACCACTAGGCTACCTGCCGCCTCTACACTCTAACCACTAGGCTACCTGCCGCCTCTACACTCTAACCACTAGGCTACCTACCACCCCGGCAGACATTTTATTTTGACTATGAATACAGTTGGGATGTCCTATCAATAAATGCACACCTGCACGAAATTAACCCAGTCATGATTCACATAATTTGAAATGTATTCTTTATAGAATCATTGTCTGATCCCTTCCTTGCAGAGTGACCGTCACATTCAACATCAACAACAGTGTTCCCCCTAACTTTGAAGAGGAGGCTGAACAAGTGCAGGGACAGAAGTCGGCAGAAAGTGAGGTAAGTCTAGAGCTGGAATGATAAACCGAAATGTAGACACAGACATTGGCTTCCTCTTACATTTTGATTATGTAAGTAATTTTCTGTGATTTTGCAACACAACATTCCTGTAGATTGTTCTAAATGTAAAATCATTATTTGGTCAACAGTAATAGCCTGCCTATGCATTATGTTGATTCTMGCTATGAGTCTCTTTTTCGCTTTTGGTTGTTATGTGAGCGAGCCACTCACTCCCTCTGCCCACTGTGACACGGAGGGGGGGAGAGATCCATTCTGAGAAGCACAAGCATATGACCGTTGCGCAGAATGCTATTGTGGCCGAAAGACAGTTTTCAAGGCAACTACTGCTGGACTATTCTAATCAAGTGAGAGAGACTTTGTCATTTCCTCAAACAATCATCTTTATTCAATATCAATTAATTATTGCAATAGTGAGGCTGGTTGACCCAACACCCTTGAGTGTTGGGCTGAGAGTCTAACCTTTACAGACAATGCTCTTTCTTAACCTGTAAAGGACTCTCGCCAATGAAATTGCAGGGCGCCAAATTCAATCAACAGAAATCTCATAATTCAATTTTCTCAAACATAAAAGTATTAGACACCATTTTAAAGATACAATTCTCGTTAATCGGACCACAGAGTCCGATTTAAAAAAAATAAAAAAAATAAAAAGCTTTCCGGTGAAAGCAAAAACAAAAAGGGACGGTGCTACCAAACCAACTGCAGCTGTTGATGGTTGTGTTGAAGGTTGTGGTTGGATAACAGTTACAGCTAGTTAGGTCAGCAACTAAGCATACAGCGATTTTCCAACCAAAGAGAGGAGTCACAAAAAGCAGAAATATTGATAAAATTTATCACTAACCTTTGATCTTCTTCATCAGATGACACTCCCGGGACAACATGTTACACAATACATGTATGTTTTGTTCGATCAAGTTCATATTTATATCCAAAAACTTCAGTTTACATTTGACTTTGCCTCCAAAACATCCCGTGAATTTGCACAGAGCCACATAAAATCACAGAAATACTCATAATAAACATTGATAAAAGATACAAGTGTTATTCACAGATTTAAAGATATACTTCTCCTTAATGCAACCGATATGTCAGATTTCAAAAAAACTTTACGGAAAAAGTAAACACTGCAATAATCTGAGTACGGCGCTCAGAGACCAACACAACCCAAGAAGATATACGCCATGTTGGAGTCAACATAAGTCAGAAATAGCATTATAAATATTGACTTACCTTTGATGATCTTCATCATAATGCACTCCCATGAATCCCAGTTCCACAATAAATGTTTGATTTGTTCCATAAAGTCCATCATTTATGTCCAAATTACTCCTTTTGGTTCGCGCGTTCAGTACACAATCTAAACTCACGCCGCGCGGGCATGTCCAGGCAAAAGTTCAGACGAAAAGTCATATTACAGTCCGTAGAAACATGTCAAACGAAGTACAGAATCAATCTTTAGGATGTTTTTAACATAAATCTTCAATAATGTTCCAACCGGAGTATTCCTTTGTCTTCAGAAATGCGATGGAACAGAGCNAAAGACAGTTTTCAAGGCAATTAATGCTGGACTATTCTAATCAAGTGAGAGAGACTTTGTCATTTCCTCAAACAATCATCTTTATTCAATATCAAATAATTATTGCAATAATGAGTCTGGTCGGGTGAGAGTTTAACCTTTACATACAATGCTCTTTCTTAGCCTTAACCTCGCCAACAGCCAATGAAATTGTAGGGCGCCAAATTCAATCAACAGAAATCTCATAATTACATTTTCTCAAACATACAAGTATTAGACACCATTTTAAAGATACAATTCTCGTTAATCGAACCACAGAGTCCGATTTAAAAAAAATATATATATTAAAAAAAAATAGCTTTTTTGGTGAAAGCAGAACATATCATTATGTTAGGTCAGCAACTAATCACAGAAAGCATACAGCGATTTTCCAACCAAAGAGAGGAGTCACAAAAAACAGAAATATTGATCAAATTATTCACTAACCTTTGATATTCTTCATCAGATGACACTCCCGGGACAACATGTTACACAATACATCTATGTTTTGTTCGATCAAGTTCATATTTATATCCAYAAACCTCAGTTTACATTTGGCTTTTCCTCCAAAACATCCCGTGAATTTGCACAGAGCCACATCAAATCACAGAAATACTCATAATAAACATTGATAAAAGATATAAGTGTTATTCACAGATTTAAAGATATACTTCTCCTTAATGCAACCGATGTGTCATTTCAAAAAAACTTTACGGAAAAAGTAAACCGTGCAATAATCTGAGTACGGCACTCAGAGACCAACACAACCCAAGAAGATATCCGCCATGTTGGAGTCAACATAAGTCAGAAATAGCATTATAAATATTCACTTACCTTTGATCTTCATCAGAATGCACTCCCAGGAATCCCAGTTCCACAATAAATGTTTGATTTGTTCCATAAAGTCCATCATTTATGTCCAAATTACTCCTTTTGGTTCGCGCGTTCAGTACACAATCTAAACTCACGCCGCGCGGGCATGTCCAGGCAAAAGTTCAGACGAAAAGTCATATTACAGTCCGTAGAAACATGTCAAACGAYGTARAGAATCAATCTTTAGGATGTTTTTAACATAAATCTTCAATAATGTTCCAACCGGAGWATTCCTTTGTCTTCAGAAATGCGATGGAACAGAGCTCGCTCTCACGTGAACGCGCATGGTCAGCTCATGTTTAGCTCATGGCAGACCTTACTCAATCCCCTCTCATTRGGCCCCACTTCACAGTAGAAGCATCAAACAAGGTGACCCCATAGACACTGTGTATTCGATAGGCCAAGAGTTGAAAACCTACAAACCTCAGATTTCCCACTTCCTGGTTGGATTTTTCTCAGGTTTTCACCTGCCATATGAGTTCTGTTATACTCACAGACATCATTCAAACAGTTTTAGAAACTTCAGAGTGTTTTCTATRCACATCGACTAATAATATGCATACATTAGCAACTGGGACTGAGTAGCAGGCAGTTTACTCTGGGCACGCTTTTCATTTGCGGTGAATAGGCCAAGTGGCCTAGCGCTGMATAGTTTCTGTACGACYTTACATTTACTGATAGCCATGTAGGCTAATAGATTGCCAACTCTAAATATTATCTTGTTGCTAGATTGATCAATCTAAGTGCTTTGAGTTCCGACTTTCTCGGGTGGCGAGTAATATSAATGAACAAAGATGGCAAATTCATCCCCGGAAGGGCTAAAAATAAATCWGATAATTCTGGATCCTGTTTTTGACAGGTGGCACATCAAAATATCAGTCATGCATTCCCTGGATATGTAAATTAAATAACTTATTTTTTGAATCACTAGGCAGGTTTCCATTGACCCAGTTTTATTTTACAAAAGCAATGATGCAAAATAAAATCTTTGTGACGTGTTTAATGGAAACTGCAGATATGGGAGGCGTTTTCTAAAGACCARGGGTTGATTTGTCTTTTGTCAAAATGTATTTATTGCAACAAGTTATGATGGGAAATGTTTTTTTTATTTTATTTTTTTATAAATGATGATCGTTGAATACTTTTGAAGGTACGTGGGGAACATGATGTAATCACTTAACTATAAGCTCCAATCCACATTTAATTCTAAATGCCTACTGCAAAATGGATTCTTTCAACAACAAAAAAAWCGGTTTTCTTTTGAAGGACAGGGATTGTCCTGACTTTAAAGTATGCCTGAATTGCTTCGCCTTGGTTTTCTGTTTGGCTGGCAAGTATCACCATCCAATTATTACACATCTACAGAGGTGTACGTTTCACAGTGGCATTGAATATGGCGATACGTTGGCACATGAGAACTATTACAATATGGCTAATATTAGTCAATTATTGCATTCTATCCATGCCTGGCATTCATGGCGTACCTGAGACATGATAGTTGGGAAGGCATACTGGCTGTCGCCAACTTAATTAAGGTGCAATATGCAGAAATCGTGCCGCCATTTCCTGGTTGCTAAAATTCATAAAGTTTGTCTAATTTCAGTTTGTGACAAAACAGGCAATACATGGTGTAGAGAATCATTGTACCATCTACACCGCTGTGAAATATCTTTTCAATCACCCAAAATATTTTATTTTCAGCTCTTTGAAGTTGATGTACAAAACTGAAAGTAAGAAGACTTAAAAACTAAACTTAAGAWCGGGAAGCGTAGAATAGCTCACTTAGAACAGATCTACTGCTTCTTAGACTTGTATTCAATGAGAATGACAGATCTATAACTCAAGTTTCTCTGGGAATTTGATCCGGCTGCCCAAAATGTTACATATTGCAGCTTTAATGCGCAATTTGCCCAAATGGGTAATGGAAACACTTCAACCACAACATGGTTATTAAACACCGTAGGTTTTTGCACAAATTAAGTAGATTTTTTTTTTTATACATCCAGCAGTTTATATCGACACGATCATTAAATGTAACTGCACTAGCAGATATTTGTCACATCTATTTTCTATACAAACGTTCTAAATGTCGACAAAAACAAATCACTGGACTAGTTAATGGAAGCATAGCTACTGGCTACCATCTCAGTTAATACTTGGCACTGTGAAAAWAATTGTCTCGCACCCTCCTGCTTATATAAAGTAACTGTCCATGAACTTTTTATTATATAAACTCAGSAAAAAAAATACACGTCCTTCTTTCAGGACCCTGTCTTTCAAAGATAATTGGTAGAAATCCAAATAACTACACAGATCTTCATTGTAAAGGGTTTTATTAAACACTGTTTCCCATGCTTGTTCAATGAACCATAAACAATTAATGAACATGCACCTGTGGAAAGGTCGTTAAGACACTAACAGCTTGCCTAGTGGTTAAAGCCTACTGCCTGGTTAAAGACAGTAGGCAATTTAGGTCACAACTATGAAAACTTAGGACACTAAAGAGGCTTTCTACTGACTCTGGAAAAACACCAAAAGAAAGATGTCCAGGGTCCCTGCTCATCTTCGTGAACGCGGCTTAGGCATGCTGCAAGGAGGCATAAGGACTGCAGATGTGGCCAGGGCAATAAATTGCAATGTCCGTACTGTGAGACGCCTAAGACAGGACGGACAGCTGATCGTCCTCGCAGTGGCAGACCAAGTGTAACAACACCTGCACAGGATCGGTACATCCGGACATCACACCTGCGGGACAGGTGCAGGATGGCAACAACTGCCCAAGTTACACCAGGAACGCACAATCCCTCCATCAGTGCTCAGACTGTCCGCAATAGGCTGAGAGAGGCTGGACTGAGGTCTTGTAAGCCTGTTGTAAGGCAGGTCCTCACCAGACATCACCGGCAACAACGTCGCCTATGGGCACAGACCCACCGCCGCTGGGCCAGACAGGACTGGCAAAAAGTGCTCTTCACTGACAAGTCGCGGTTTTGTCTCACCAGGGGTGATGGTCGGATTCGCGTTAATCGTCGAAGGAATGAGCGTTAAACCGAGGCCTGTACTCTGGAGCGGGATCGAGGTGGAGGGTCCATCATGGTCTGGGGCGGTGTGTCACAGCATCATTGGACTGAGCTTGTTGTCATTGCAGGCAATCTCAACGCAGTGCGTTACAGGGAAGACATCCTCCTCCCTCATGTGGTACCCTTCCTGCAGGCTCATCCTGACATGACCCTCCAGCATGACAATGCCACCAGCCATACTGCTCGTTCTGTGCGTGATTTCCTGCAAGACAGGAATGTCAGTGTTCTGCCATGACCAGCGAAGAGCCCGGATCTCAATCCCATTGAGCACGTCTGGGACCTGTTGGATCAAAGGGTGAGGGCTAGGGCCATTCCCCCCAGAAATGTCTGGGAACTTGCAGGTGCCTTGGTGGAAAAGTGGGGTAACATCTCACAGCAAGAACTGGCAAATCTGGTGCAGTCCACGAGGAGGAGATGCACTGCAGTACTTAATGCAGCTGGTGGCCACACCAGATACTAACTTACTTTTGATTTTGACCCCCCCCTTTGTTCAGGGACACATTATTCAATTTCTGTTAGTCACATGTCTGTGGAACTTGTTTAGTTTGTCTCGGTTGTTGAATCTTACGTTCATACACATGTTAAGTTTGCTGAAAATAAARGGRGTTGACAGCGAGGACGTTTTCTTTTTTGCTATTTTAGTTGTGTGTATATATAGTTATTGGGCAACATAGTTACATTTATCTCTATATGAATTTGTCCATACCAGCCAGCTGTTACAACACTAAGGCTTTGAACCTTGTGTTTCCTAACAGCCAGATATTGTGTCAACACCCAACTTTGTTGTCGAGGTGACGAAACCAGCAGCAAAACATTCCTTGGTGTTTGACTGCCATTATCCTGAAGATGAGGTAAGATATCCTACAAATGAATCATCATTGGCTATAGAAACATTTCATTAKTAGAAGACATCTTTATCAACATAGTTATTGGGAAGCAGGCTTTGATTTGTTCCTTACCACATTTTGTTAATAAGCAATAAATCTAACTGTTGGGTTAAATTGATTTCTCAGGTAAGCCATGGTGAAGGGGAAGAGGAGAGTGACATCTTTTCCATACGTGAGGTCAGTTTCCAGCCCGAGGGAGATGAAGATTGGAAGGAGACGTCCTACACACTCAACACAGAGTCTCTGGACTGGGTAAGAGCTGATGCTCATGGTCTTTCTCTCAGCATGTCTAAATATCATTGCTTCAGTATTCTAGCCTGATCTGTTTGTGGTGTTGCCAAGAGGGCAGAAAGACTGGTACCCAGGCTATTATTCATCTACGATGACTTTACTGCCTACAATAGGACATTTTCAGGAAGGCTGCTCTACTTGAATTTGGCCTGGCTTATAGGTTTTCCTGATTCCGATGCTTCAAACTGGCCCATCTCTCTCTCCAGGCTCTGTATGACCACCTGATGGACTTCCTGGCTGACCGGGGGGTTGACAACACGTTTGCTGATGAACTGATTGAGCTGAGCACTGCCATGGAGCATCAGGAGTACCTCAAGTTCCTGGAGGACCTTAGTGGCTTTATCAAACGCAATTAATGTGTAGATGGAACAAAATTCATTGTTACGTGTTTAAATTTCAGTTTTAGACACCATCCCCTCCTAAATATTTTCCATTTGTGTCCAATCTAATTTTGGGTGAGGGGAGTGGGTAATAGGTACAAGAATTGTGGCATTTGATGCTTCTGCAGCTCTTAATTTCATATTGAATCACTTTGCTGCATCTGTTTTACTGAGGCTAATATAAAGGCTGTTAGTGTCGTGAACATCATGGAGCAAGATGTGTGGTGAGACATTAATGACACGGGTGGGTTAAGCATGGTTTTATTGCTGACATGCGTCAGTTGTGTACATTTCCCCTCATGAGGACAACAGTGCAGAAGAGAAATTAAGCCAGTGATCATATCAAAAGGACTTGTTTCAGGCATTGAGCTAGTTGTCGCAGTCTGTGTACCTTTTTAGGGAGGAAGGCCTCCAGAAAGATCACAGGAAAACATCTGAGACACTGGTAACGGACTTATCAGCTGTCATGATCAGAGCTATGGCATCCCATTAGCCAGCCCAATGTACTGCAGGAACTACTTTTGGCAGACGATTGTGCCCTCTTAACGTAAGTCTTTAAGACATGCTCTGAATACCAGTAAACGGCCCAATCTTACTGTACAAATATAAAGTCTTTATTTCAGAGTTGAAAAATCCTCCCACGGACACAGGATGGTTAAAAATCAGACTTTTCCCCCGGTAGGACAGGTGAATCACAGAACTATGGACAGGTAATCACAAGCCTGAAATCAGAAACAAGATCCATTCAGTGATCAGTCACTGCATTCAACGATATGATAGAACTATTCATGGGTAATTGCTTTGACACCTAAAATTAAACAATATAAACCTGTGCAAATTGTCCAGTACCCCCTTTAATCAAAATATGACTTATCAGAAGAATATATTAGGAATGTTTAACATTAGGCACTACGTGTAGGAAGCGCAGTAGTGATACTAGTTAAGTGTAACATTATGGCCTGAACAGAAGGGGATTGTAAGTATGATTAGAGACCATTTGTGTCCCAAGTGGCACTGTTCCCTTTATAGTACACTACTTTTAACCAGGGCCCATAGAGTTCAGGTCAAAAGAGGTACACTATGTAGGGAACAGATTGCCATTTTGGGACACACACGCATGTATTCAAGCCAGTCAGTCACCTTGCAGCTCATCATGAGGTTTGGAGAGCTATCTGCATTGGAGGCCATGGAGAAGACGGGATTCTGAAGACAATCCTCCATGTGTTCCGTTACACTCCTCTCTAACAAACACTGCAGAGACTCGATGGTCACGTTGCTTTGCTGGAGACGAGATGAACAGACGTCAATCAGCCAAAAGTGTAGTACATTAACTAGAAAGTGCCTTATCGTGAGGAACAGAGTGGTCAGCACAACAGGGGTTGGTCAATTTGAATTGTATAGGAGATCATACAAACCCTTGTGTTGATGTAAAGCCCACAGGGACAGGAGGTAAAATGGCTGTTCACAGTTAGGTTGTGTCTGAAATGTAGATAGTCACACAGTCCATGGTTTTAGAGTCTTAACTACGACGCATCGGAGCAAGTGCAGTAGCGTATCAAGTCACATCTTGGGAGAGACTTACACGTGACATACGGGACATATGATTTGCCTTTCTCCCTCCAGCCCTTCCACAACTGAATTCAAGTACTGCTCCTCGAACCGCATGCTTCTCTCARATTCCTCAATGATGGAGAGCTCTGGAGAGAGAACAAGTTGCATGTCATTCAG
The DNA here is from genome assembly GCF_002910315.2 of Salvelinus sp. IW2-2015. Taxonomy (NCBI): domain Eukaryota; kingdom Metazoa; phylum Chordata; class Actinopteri; order Salmoniformes; family Salmonidae; genus Salvelinus; species Salvelinus sp. IW2-2015. The sequence goes on from NW_019943140.1 coordinate 133,905, forward strand.
AGAGAAGCATCTATGCCCAGGGGTTTCAACCGGTTTTCCTGTCTGTTTGTGTAGCTGTGTGTGTGTGTACTAATACATTCAGGCAAGATTCATTTGGGAATTAAACTACCTTGAGACATAAGTTCCTGTTGGATTTCTTCAAACACTGCCAGTTCATCATACTCCTTCATGACACTGTACATCTGTAGAGAAGACACGAMGTWAGCGCTAAGTAGCCATKTGCCTTATTTTAAATAAAYAATMTATTTCACCTTTATGTCATGTTACATAACTCATGTAAAATTAGCTGGAGATTAGTTGTATGCATGTGTCATGTTAGCTACACGATTACCTCTCATGCACAGTCATTATGCAACGGACAAACCCTCACCTCTTCCATTCCGTCTTTACGCCACGGGGTGGGCAGCCCTCTGTTGGCCGACTGGAGCGCAGTCCACTCCTCCTCCATCACCTCCTGGACGAAAACAGAGCCCTTGGCGCTGCAGTGTTGACCATCTCCCATCTGACGGTACTTCTCCAGTAACCTYGCTCGGCTGTTCTTCAACCTGTCCACGCAACGCTGAGGAACAAAAACAAACGTTAACAACCATCAAAACATGATACACTTCATGAGCTAAAGTCATGGCATTAACTCGGCGAGCCACGCAAGTCTTCAAATATTGAGCGTTATTCCAATTCTAGTTGCAGCTAGATTCAGATTACGCCTAATGTTTGGCCTTTCAGTCTATCAACTAGCCGTGGTTAACTTGTTAGCAAGCCACCGTCCAGATCATGATAGATCCCATAACTAACGTTTACCTTCCTGTAGGTTTCCTTCCATGGTGGAGTCGTCCCCTTGTGAAGAGAACGATGTCTGTGTAACGCATCCATGATATCAGTAGCTTTGATGACGTACCGTTAGTGTATATAAAACCAAAAAAATCTAACTAGCTACAAGTTCACAACAACAAACCAAACAGTTCTGCTTTTGCGCATTTTGGTCGAGTTTTAAGCTTTTCGACAACCCTCGTGTCCCGGAAGTTGTTACTAAGCCTGGGATATGTAGTCAATCGAGTGGGTCACTGTCTACACGCAACTCTTCCTCTCTGATATGAATTGACAACCTGTGTTTGGCAAAAATAGTTGCAACTCTTTTAATACATTGAAACTATGTTTTATTTTTATAATTCCTAATCGTTGATCATTCAAAWAAATTCAATTCTAGGCAGAGATAAATATATGTGTTGTCCATTTGCACGTTATTGCTGTCACAGTGTATGTAGACATGATGATATGCATCTACTTTTTTCCCACCAAAAGACAAAATGTCCATAAGGTACTTCACATGGACACTGTAGGAGAAGTGGTGGAATACGTACTTTTCTAGTATCGATAGCAGTCTTTATTCAGTCTGCTATCACTTCTAGGCATAGGCAGCGCGTCCATAGGGCTAGGGGAAGCTATGAGCTTTCCCTAAAGTTAATTGAATTACCAAAATTATACTRCTATAAATAAAATAATTAAAACAGGCAAATACACCAGAAAGCATGATTTGGCCAAAGAGAATCATTAGTGTTTAAAAATAATAATTGTGACTTGTTTTAAATCGCATAGCCTACAGTCAGAAGAGCTCACAATTTGAGCAGCTCGCACGGAGAAATACCAAATAGAGGATTGTTGAGTTGCGACTGTCAGGGAAAAGCACAGAGACCCAGACAGGCATATCACAATATTTAAAAATACAARCACGGAAAAAACAATTTGGAAAGCAAATGGCTATTGCTGTAAAGAGAAGACAATSAAAATACTCCTATCTGTCTTTTAGATATCAAAATGCTCAACTTAAATGAGCGAACTGTAGCCTATCTTATTGGCACCAGAGGAGGACATCGGCCATATACCCGGTGAGTGTACATATTCAGTCTTTATCATTGGGTCAGTGACACTTCTGTTTTGTTTTTGGAGAATAATTTCCTCCAGGTTGTATTTGTCCCTCCTTTTTGAAGACCTAWTATATGGCTCAGTGTCAGCAGATTAGCGCTATTCTGTAATTGTTGTCATATTAAAAAATATCATCAAGTGGAGTTCTATAATGAAATGGCAATGGCAGAAACAATATCCCTAGAATTGTCTCAAGGACAAGGCAAGCAGCAGAACCAGCTCAACGACTTGGAATCAGATTCGGACCAAGTAGAAGATCATGCCACGACCATCGGGACCGGACCGGCTGTTGCTGGAAGAGAGAGATGTAAGAACTATAGACCTACTGTAGACTACTATGATCTCTTAGTATAGACATTTATAGTATATGAAAGATGATATTTTTGTTCAATGCTACATGAAGGTAAGTTAAAGATACTTTTAATAGTCAACTCTACTTGTTAATTTTATTTGAAACAAGGCCTTGAAGTTCTGGGTACGTCCTTAGTTCCAAACACTGAAGACAGGCCTATGAAGTCCTGGGTACTCTTTAGGTCAAAACACTGAAAACAGGCCTTGAACAGTCTGGGTCTCCTTAGTCAAACACTGAAAACAGGCGCTTTTTGACAGTCTTGGGTACTCTTTAAGTCAAACAACTGGAAAACTAGTTTGACAGTATGGGTACTCCTTAGTCAAACCCTGCAAAACAGGTCTTGACAGTCTGGGTACTGCTTAGTCAAACATGACAAACAGGGCTCTTGATCAGTCTGGGTGACTCTTTGTCAAACACTGAAAAGCAGGACCTTGATACAGTCGTGGGTACTCCTTAGTAAACCACTGAAAACAGGCGTTGACAGTCTGGGTACTTCCTTTAGGTGCAATCACTGAAAACAGGCTTGGAAGTCTGGTACTCATTTAGTCAAACATGAAAAAGCCGTTGGGACAGTTGGGTAGTCCTTAGTAAACTGAAAGACAGGCCATATGACAGTCTGGGTACGTTATTGTCAACACTGAAATCAGGCCTTGACAGTCTGGGTATCTTAGTCAAACACTGAAAGCTTGACTTGACAGTCTGGGTACTCCTTAGTCAACACTGAAACAGGCCTTGACAGTCTGGGTACTCTTTAGTCAACACTGAAACAGGCCTTGACAGTTGGGTACGTCCTTAGTCAACCACTGAAACAGGCGCTTGACGAGTCTGGGTATCTCTTTAGTCAACACTGAAAAGGCTTGGACAATCTGGTACTCTTAGTCAAACCTGACAAACAGGTCTTGTACAAGTCCTGGGTACTCTTAGTCTAACACTGGAAAACAGGCCTTGACAGTCCTGGGGTATCTTTGTGCAACCTGAACAGGCCGGTTGAAGTCTGGGTACTCTTAAGTCAAACACTGAAAACAGGTCGTTGAAGGTCCCTGGGTACTCCTTAATGTCATAGACACTGAACAGGCTTGAGAGTGCTGGGTAATCCTTTAGTCAACACTGAAACAGGCCTTGACATCTGGTACTCTTAGTCAAAGCACCTGAAAACAGGTGTTGACATCTGCGGTACTCCTTAGTCAACATGAAAACAGGTCTTGAAGTCTGGGTACTCTTTAGTCAGAACACTGAACTAACGTGTTGACAGTCTGGGTATCTTAGTCAAACACTGAAACCAGGTCCTGTGACAGTCTGGGGTACTCTTAGTTCAAACACTGAAAACTTGGACTTGAACAGTCTGGGTACCTTAGTCAAACATGTCTGAAACAGGCGCTTTGACAGTCTGGGTACTCTTTGTCAAACACGAAAAGGTCTTGACGAGTTGGGTATCCTTGTCCAAACCTGAAAACAGGTTCTTGTTACAGTCTGGGTACTCTTGTAGTCAAACACTGGAACAGGCCTTGACAGTCTGGGTACCTTCTTTTTATGTCAACACTGAAACAGGTCTTGACAGTCCTGGGTAACTGATCCTACCTTTAGTCAAAACCGCTGGAAACAGGCCTTTGACAGTGCTGGGGTACTCTTTAGTCAAACACCTGAAACAGGCCGTTGACAGTCTGGGTACTACCTGTAGTCACAACCTGTAACAGGTCTTTGGCAGGTTGGGATACCTTAGTCAACACTGAAACAGGTCTTGACAGTCTGGGTATCTTTAGTCAACACTGGAACAGGCCTTGAAGTCTGGGTAACTGCCTTAGTCAACACATGAAAAACAGGCTTGAAGTCTGGGTACTCGTAGCTAAACACTGAAACTTGAGTTGACAGTCTGGATCTTAGTCTACAACATGAAACAGGCTTTTGACGTCTGGTTCTTTAGTCAAGACACTGAAACAGGTCTTGACAGTCCTGGGCGTACTCCTTAGTCAATACACTGAAAACAGGTTCTTCGACCGAGTCTGGGTCACTCCTTAGTCCAAACACTGAAAAACAGGCCTTGACAGTCCCTGGGCTACTCCTTAGGTCAAACACTCGACAACTTGACCTATGACAGTCTGGGGCTACTTCCTTAGTCAAAACACTGAAAACTTGACTTCGACAGTCTGTGGTACTCCCTTAGCTCAACACTGAAACACAGGTCTGCCACAGTCTGGGTACTCCTTAAGTCAAACACTGAAAACTTCGACCTTGACGTCCTGCGGCTACATCCCTTAGTCAAACACTGAAACAGGCCTTGACAGTCCGGATACTCTTAGTCAAACACTGAAAACAGGCCTTGACAGTCTGGGTACTCTTAGTCAAACACTGAAAACTTGATGGGATTTTTCCACATCTCAATAATTAAATGTTTGGTCCAGAATGAGAATTTGATCATCTCTGATAGCTGATTGTTTTGTGCTTTTAAGTTAGTCAAACATGTGTGGTGTGTGTGCTGCTGTGGTGGGGCTTGTGTGTGTGTGTTTGTGTGGTGGTGTGTGTGTGTGTGCTGTGC
>NW_019943140.1:138734-142993 GCF_002910315.2 Salvelinus sp. IW2-2015
ATCTTCTTGCTCACGCGCAGGTATCAAAGCGCGGGACAGACTTACTGGTGGCCCCGCCCACCCCACGTCCACAGCACAGCACGAGCGGAGACGGAAAAGCGGAGCAACGGTGGGATATATTTCCTATACGGTGAACAGGATCATGGTGTAAGACAGTACAGTTCAAGTTCCTGCTTAGTTTCTGGAAAGCCTCAGCATCGACTCAATGTTGAGCTCGGTTTATTTGAGTGTATGTCATCTGGCTTATGACAGGTAAGATCATTACGGTTCACTGTTGTGGTCAAGTTTGATCAAGGGGGTTTTTACCTACTGGTAGACGCTACTGTGAGAGCCTACTGTAGACTACTTAAGATCTATCTATAGACCTTGTAGACTAGCTGTAGACCTAATATAGACCTTACTAGTAGACTACTGATAGCTAGTAAGACACTACTGGTAGACCTGACTAAGACTCGGTGACTTAACCTATGTAGAACTATATAGACTATTCTATAGACTACTGTATGAAAGATGATATTTTTGTCAATGCTACAGAAGGTAAGTTAAAGACTTTAAATAGTCAACTCTACTTTTAATTTTTTTTGAAACAGGCCTTGACAGTCTGGGTACTCCTTAGTTCAAACACTGAAGAACAGGCTTGAAGTCCTGGGTACTTTCTTTAGTCAAACACTGAACAGGCGCTTGACAGTCTGGGGTCTCCTTAGTCAAACACTGAATAACAGGCCATTTTTTTTTTGCAGTCTGGGTGATCTTTAAGTCAAACACTGAAAATGATACGTTGACAGTTGGGTACTCCTTAGTCAAACCCTGCAAAACAGGTCTTGACAGTCTGGGTAATCTGTAGTCAAACACTGACAACAGGGCTCTTGATCAGTTCTGGGTACTCTTTCAGTCAAACATGAAAAGCAGGCCTTGACAGTCTGGGTACTCCTTAGTTCAAACCATGGAAAACAGGCGCTTGACAGTCTGGGTACTCCTTAGTGCACATACACTGAAAGCAGGCTTGAAGTCTGGGTATCTTTAGTCAAACAGCTGAAAACAGCCTTGAGTCGGACCAGTACTGAAACGGCTTAGTCTGGGACCTTTAGTTAAAACACTGAAAGCAGGCTTGACAGTCTGGTACGTCTGTCAAACTAATTGAGCTCAGTCGGGTACTCTAGAACACTGAACAGGCCTTGGAAGTCTGGTACTCTTAGTCAAACACTGAAAGCAGCTTGTGACAGTTGGGTACTCCTTAGTCAAACAGCATGAAACAGGCCTTGACAGTCTTGGGTACTCTTTTAGTCAACACTGAAACCAGGCCTTGACAAGTCTGGGTACTCCCTTAGTGCACACTGACAACAGGGGCTTGAGCAGTCTGGGTATCTCTTAGTAAACACTGAAAGGCTTGGAACAGTCTGGGTACGTCTTTAGTCAAACACTGAAAACAGGCTTGACAGTCCTGGGTATCCTTAGTCAACACTGAAAACAGCTTGACAGTCCCTGGGGTAGTGCCTTTGTAGCACCTGAAACAGGCGTTGACAGTCTGGGTACTCTTAAGTCAAACACTGAAGCAGGTTGAGTCGGCTCTTAATGAAATCACGACACTTACGTGCTGGTAATCTCTTAGCAAACAACTGAAACAAGGCCTTACATTGTACTCTTATCAAACTGACGGTTGAAGCTGCCCTTAGTCAACATGAAAACAGGTCTTGAAGTCTGGGTACCTTCTTTAGTCGAACACTGAACAACGTGACTGTGACAGTCTGGGTATACTTAGTCAAACACTGAAAACCAGGCCTGTGGACAGTCCTGGGGTACTCTTAGTCAAACACTGAATAACTTGACTTGAACAGTCTGGGTATACTTGTCAAACTGGTGCTGAAACGGCGCTTTGACAGTCTGGGTACTCTTTGTCAAACACGAAAGGTCCTTGACAGTCTGGGTATGCCTTGTCAAACCTGAAAGAAGGTTCTGTTACAGTCTGGGTACTCTTTAGTCAAAGCTGGAAACAGGCTTGACAGTCTGGGTAGCTCTTTTTAGTCAAACATGAAAACAGGTCTTGACAGTCCTGGGTCTGATTTCCTCCTTTAGTCAAACCCTGGAAACAGGCCTTTGACAGTCTGGGTATCTTTAGTCAATACACCTGAAAACAGGCGTTGACGAGTCTGGGTACTCTTAGTCACACAACCTGTAAAAGGTTTGCAGTCTGGGTTACTTCTTAGTCAAACACTGAAAAGGTTTGACAGTCTCGGGTACTCTTAGTCAAACACTGAGTACGGCCTTGAAGTCTGGGTACTGCCTTTAGTCAACACACTGAAAAACAGGCTTGGACAGCCTGGGTACTCGTAGTCAAACACTGAAAATTGAGCTTGACAGTCTGGTCATCTCTTAGTTAAACATTGGACAACAGGCTTCTTGACCGTCTGGTTCTCTTTAGTCAAACACTGACAAACAGGTCTTGGTGTGTGTGTGTGTGTGATAATGACAGAGGGGATCAGTGACCCAGTGATATTGTGTTTATCTTAGTAGGTTGGGAGCTCACCGTAGGTTTGGGAGCTCACCGTAGGTTTGGGAGCTCACCGTAGGTTTGGGAGCTCACCGTAGGTTTGGGAGCTCACCATACGGTTGGGAGCTCACCGTAGGTTTGGGAGCTCACCGTACGGTTGGGAGCTCACCGTAGGTTTGGGAGCTCACCGTACGGTTGGGAGCTCACCGTAGGTTTGGGAGCTCACCGTATGGTTGGGAACTCACCGTAGGTTTGGGAGCTCACCGTAGGTTTGGGAGCTCACCATACATTTGGGAGCTCACCATACATTTGGGAGCTCACCATACATTTGGGAGCTCACCATACATTTGGGAGCTCACCATACGTTTGGGAGCTCACCGTATGTTTGGGAGCTCACCTTACATTAAGGAGCTCACCATACATTTGTCACTCAGATTCTGTTGGTCAGTCTGAGAATAAAAAACAGAGGGAGGCAGACGAAAGGAAAAATAGAAGGCGCAAAATGACATTGGTGATTAGATGACTCTTTTGATTGCCTTAATCTGTAATCTCCCTCTCCCCTCTCGCAGTAAACTCCATTTATACAACCTATGGTCATGTGAGACAATAATGCAGGAAAGAAACCCTCAACCCACACGATCCTCAACCCACCTTGTGTGCAATACATGCAGTAACATGGTCAGGTGAAGTCACCGAACCCTCTATACAATATGCAGTAACATGATCTACATAAACTATGTGAGTGATCGTGAATATGAAGATTATTGGATGAGCTTGATGAAGGAAAACCTCTGCGCTTCCAAATATTGTGTCTGAATAGCTGAATTGGGCATTATTGAACATGATGAGGGAGGMTAAGGGAAGGTCTGTTAGTGTTCAGTTGTGTTTATCTGAGTTGAGTACATTTAGTGGCCAGATGAGGACTGTGGAACGTTCCTTTGCTGTTTTCARATTCACATTTTCTTAGAATGAAGAGAATTGGACAATTAAATATTGTTTCATATTTCTATAGCAGGTACAATCACATGGCAAGCTGCCAGTGACTTTCTATTGGACTTACTATATATTCTAAAGTGACGTTCTTCTTCTTCTTTTGGTCTRCTCGGCACATCCTGTTGTCTTGTTGTTAGTGCCCTCTAGTGGGAGGATCTGTTTTTTTTCAGCTGTGAGTTGTGTCTTGTCTCAATTAATCTCTCCTCAATTCCTTGCATCTTCTCTCCCCGCCTCCTTATCAACTCTATTGGAGGGGAAGGTCCAAGGTCCCTCCCCTCGYACCTTCTTCAAAGGGTTTTGAGAAGAAGGGAGGGACAACAGTATGGGAGGAATTGCAGAAAGATGAATGGAGATGGAGATTMTTTTTAGATCAGTGATTTCTTCAAGGAAGAGAGGAACTAASGATTCATTTTTGAGTATTAGAACATAGCCTTCATGTCGTCCCCTCCCGTCTGTCCCCYGGGTCAGATCTGCAGAGCGGAGGTGGAGAAATGGTCCAGTCTGAAGTGCCAGGAGCCTGAGGTCATGCCAGAGGAGGCCCACATGTTTGACCTGGACTACTTCCTGTCCGACATCTCCGACACCCTGTTCACCATGACCCAGAGGCCCTGCCCTGGAGCCAATGACCGACACAACAGTGAGTACCACACRACATGGTCCACTRTARTTACCTGTGGACAGGTAAACAACCTATCTACCTACCTAGTCTAGTATACTTAAAGGAAGTAACTGTCTACAGATGCCTTGGCCCTGGGCCAACGACGGCCACAACAGTGGG
>NW_019943140.1:145716-152549 GCF_002910315.2 Salvelinus sp. IW2-2015
AGTCTTTCAATGTATCACGTCCTAGCCTTTCAAGGCCCCTGTACTGTACTGTAGGCCCCTATACTGTAGTGTAGGCCCCTGTACTGTAGGCCCCTGTACTGTACTGTAGGCCTCTGAACTGTACTGTAGGCCCTGTACTGTACTGTAGGCCCCTGTTCTGTACTGTAGGCCCCTGTACGTACTCTAGGCCCCTGTTCTGTACTGTAGGCCTCTGTACTGTAGGCCCCTGTACTGTACTGTAGGCCCTGTACTGTAGTGTAGGCCCCTGTTCTGCTGTACTGTAGCACCTGTACCTGTATATGTAACTGTTATGAAAGTTGTATTGTCAATTTTGTTTTGTATTTAAATGCCACTTTAAACGTGTACATGACACTGCAACAAAATTTCCCCATGGGGACAATAAAGTCAGTAAGTAAGTAAGTAGCCCCCTGTACTGTACTGTAGGCCCCTGTTCTGTACTGTAAGCCTTGTTCTGTACTGTAGGCCCTGTACTGTACTGTAGGCCCCTGTTCTGTACTGTAGGCCCCTGTTCTGTACTGTAGGCCCCTGTTCTGTACTGTAAGCCCTTGTTATGTACTGTAGGCCCTGTACTGTACTGTAGGCCCTTGAACTGTAGGCCCACTGTGTGTGTGTGAGTGCGCTGCAGTCAAAATTTGTATTTTTTTTACAACTTTTTTATGTTGGAGGACATCCTCCGGAAGTTGTCATAATTACTATGGAAGTCTATGGAAGGGGGTGAGAACCTTGAGCCTCCTAGGTTTTGTATTGAAGTCAATGTACCCAGAGGAGGATGGAAGCTAGCTGTCCTCCGGCTACACCTACTGTAGACCTTCATTGCAAAATATTGTGTTTTAATCAATTATTTGGTGCCATGTGAATATATTTGGTATAGTTTAATCTAAAAAATATAACTTTTTTTCATGTTTTACAATAATTTAAAAAATGAAATTCACCTGAGGAGGATGGTCCTCCCCTTTCTCCTCTGAGGAGCCTCCTCTGAGTGAGTTGGTATTATCCTCAGTTGTTGGGTTGTCCACATTTTGTCTTAACTGAAGTCAGGTTTTGTATTGCTAAGTATTCTTATAGCAAACTCTCTCTGAATGTTTGCTGTATTTAAGACATTTGATTTGATTTTATTTGTTGGGAGAGTTGTCTGTTTGAAGAGGACCCTCCCCGGAACATATTTGATTCCCTTTTTTGAAGTTACTAAGATATTCTGTGATTCCATTCCCAGACCAAGGGCATACAGGTTGTGTAGTYCGATGATTGTCTTTTTTCCCTGTCCTATCTTAGATATCTTTATGAGCTATCGGGGACAGTCGTTGGAGCGGCTGGACCAGCAGGCTGGTTATGCTGACTTTGAGAGCTCCTCAAACGGGCCTTTCTCCTCTGTGTTGACCCGTGTGGTGACCGCTCCTCAGTTAAACGTCTACACACAACTAGCTCAGGTACAGTAGCTAAGCACTTCTGCTTGTCGCTTTGTAAACGTTGTTCTTCCACTGCTAGGGGAGGAAAGGGAAACTATTCACATCCAATCACATATCGCCTGGACTATGTATTCCTCGTTTTGTGTTCCTGTGTTTTCATTGCATAGTTTGTAACGTTAAAGGCTTTTTMTCCTGTGAAAGTGATAATATGACCCCAAATTGCTTTCTTCATGATTAATCAAATTTACAATGAATGTTTCTTACAGCCCAACCTCTCATCTGACCGCCTGTCTCAGCCCTCCTCGTCCAACTCAGGCCCTGGTTACKACAGACAACCCCTGACCTCTGACATGACTTTCAACCCCGTCAACAACCCTAAGTTCAAAGGTCACCAACAACAGGATTACTACATCGAGTATCATCCTCCCAGCATGGTATCAGGGACCATCCCCTCTTATGGACACCAGCCTTACCCCGGCGCCACCATCTCCGTGGCAACCACTAACATACAACAGCAAGGAGACGTAACCAAAGGTCACAGGTCAAGCTCTCCCAACTCCCCAGTAAGGCCAATGTCATTTGTTTKGTTAACACTTTGAGTTTCAAAAACAGAAATCGAACCTTAACTCCAGATAACAGTTGTACTTTTAATCAGAGAAAGTGTTTGGTTCAGCATTCTAGCAGCAGCGTGCATATTGGAAGGTGTGGATCTCAGCTGCAGCCTGGGTCTCCCTGGTCTTCAGGGATCCCACTGCTGACACCAATACACTGCCAGACGTCCACCCTGGGCCACACTGGGTTCCACACTGGCACCTCCCACGCTGTCTCTGCCTTCCTCACCCAGGACTCAACCCACACTAACACACCCCTCCTCATCCCCAAGACAGAGAAACTCTCCCCTGTACAGATCTACGGCTCTGAGATAACTAGTTTAACAGGTAATTAAGGACAAATATAATGTTAAAATGTCTACATGGCATGTGAGAAAAGAAAAGTTAGCATTCCTCTTTTGTTGGTTTGTTTCTAGTGAGCTTTTCAGGACACTCAGGCCAGACGTCCCCAACCAACCTTCACTCAGGCCAGACGTCCCCAACCAACCTTCACTCAGGCCAGACGTCCCCAACCAACCTTCTAGAGAGGGAATCCAACCCTGAGTCTCCACCTGGACATTCCAAAATGGAGTCAAACAAGGTAAATAAAAACAACTCCATTACTCTACTTATAATCTCGGTTAACCTAGAACTAAAATCTAGTGTAATTTGGTCAGATGCTCGAGTAATTTAACATTTACGTTAAGTCGTCTGTCCACGAGAGATTACTCAACATACATCCTATGGAATACCTAAAAGTACTGTCCGGTTGAAAGAAAATGATGACTCAACAAAAGACRGAATGGTAAGTTCCTATTATGTGTTTCCTGGATGAGTGGTGGTCGGTGCCGTTTACGATGAGGGAGCGTGGCCTTATTTCTATTACAGCGTATTATTGGATGACCGTCACCCAGCTCAATGTAACAGCGATAGGTTTAGGCCACTACATGATACTCCAATTTTCCCAATTTTCCCTATACCCATCATGAGGTTGCTWCAACCTTGCCTACGATTGAAAGTTTACAACATCGGTGCACAGGTCGAGAGAAATTTGAGTAATCAAGGTGASAGACAYTGYCACATTCAATACCGACTTGAATACTCTTGCCTGCATCTAGCTGATCTAGGGTGTAATKATTAGTCATTAACAGTTGCAAACGAGAATTTCTATTGYACAAATTCAYTTATGTTTATACCCATTTTGTTCCGTTTGCTTCCGTTAAAAAAAACMTTTTCAACAGAATCGGCGGAATGAATACACCCCTGATCATACACAAACACAGTTCACTTTCAMAGCAGCCACATACAAACAGCATGATCACTTTGATCGTTAATRCRTTCTTGTATCTACGCGCTCTCCTCCTRTCACCTTTTCCCTTCGCTTGTGGACTTCAGTGCAAAACCCATCAGCTGTCTGTGACTAGGCGAAAAAACCTTTCCAAGCCAAACTTTCATATCATAACCGTTAACCACTACACACAGCCTACGTGGTTGTCACCATATTAACTAACGTCATAGTCAACATAGCTACTGTTAATTGGACACTGCAGTTAGATTAACAAGAATTTAAGCTTTCTGCCCATATAAGACATGTCTATGTCCCGGGAWGTTGGCTGTTTTATGCAACGTCATTCTAGTCACATTAGCATGTTAGCAACAACCGTCCRAGTTTAGGGACACCCATCCCGTAGAGGATATAAGCTACAATAAGGCCGTGACAACAAAAAGACAAGTCACACAGTGGCGGAATAAATTAAACTACACATACATTTGTTTCATCACAAAACCGGAGAGAAACATCTGTCCGGTGAAGGCCACAATGTACATATTGCACGTAACAAACAGTTATATGACCTGCAGCATGGTCAAGATCTGGACTGGGAACTGTTAATGTTAAATGTTAAGCAAGTTAATGTTTTCGACAGTTCACTAAACTACTGATTTAGAACCACAGAGTTACCGCAGGTCAACACAAAGACAACAGGAGCACTGCCTCCGCTATTCCAGCTCCATTTCACCTTAAACATCATCAAATCAACAAGAATATATATGCTTAGTTTAATACACTGAAAACAAACTTAAAGATACCAAAAACYATTTAGTCCAATCAATATTGTTAAATATCATGTGGCTGTCCATGGCTACTGATTTTCTACCTCTCTGTGTGTTAGTGCGTGCTTGCGTGAGCATGAAACAAAATAATTGACTCACTCTACTTGTAGACTAGTTGAACACCAATGCCATCCTCCTCTCTTTCATGTTGGCAAAATGATCGATGACTCTGTCATGCAGTACACTTTACATTTTTTGTTTTCATTGGCTACTGAGCTAAAATGCTTGCTCGCCTAACTTCCTCGCATGGGCAACAATGAACCAGCTGAGTTAGCTAGTTAGTTAYCGTGAGCCTACTAGGCTACATATTGAACTTCAATAATCTCAGGCCAGTGGCACAACATTTATGGTTAGATCAGAATCTCCGTCATAATCAAGGACCATGTTCTGAACTACAGAGAATTGAGTCAAAACCANATCTCAGGCCAGTGGCACAACATTTATGGTTAGATCAGAATCTCCGTCATAATCAAGGACCATGTTCTGAACTACAGAGAATTGAGTCAAAACCACAAGTCCAAATCCACATCTCCATCCATGACTTAGGAAAAGGGCCGATTTTAGCAAGCTAGCTTCTGTAGGACATCAACACAAGCAGACCAGGAACAGACACGTTTGTCTGACAATGATGACATTTTGCATCAGGATGTGATTTGATTGGTGTGAAGCCAATTCCAAACTGCTGCACCAGGACAACAAAGCTCAGCTCAACTCTAATTGGCTAATTATTTTCATTTTTTTATTTTTTTTTAGCAAGGGAGTCCAAATGAAAATGAAACGCTACAGCAGCAATATGTCATACTCTTTTGTTCCAGACAGCATCAGATACATGCGCTACACGTACTGAGGCAGAGGGGGCGCTGTTTCCCTCGCTCTGATTCTTTATACTAAGCTAACATATGGAATTGTTTTAAGATTTTCATACCATGAATCATTTAGTTATTTGATATTGAATATTACACAATTATTTAATAAAATATTGAATTTGGCATGTACTACTATAGCCCATAGAAACGCATCGAATAGGAGATTCATCAATTGCGGAAAAAAATAAGGATCTGTCCAATATCTAAGAGATATAAGAAGGCTCAGGAAATATATATATATATTTTGGACAGATATTTAACCCTTCCATAGGTCCATTTGTTTGTATGGGTTATGTATGGGTTACCTTCAGACGAGTCCCCTGACACTTGTGGGGGTCGTAGAGCAAAATGAAGAACAGCCATTTCCATAGAGGGGCCATGATGGTTTGTAGGCCAAACCGTTCGGACCTCTGTAGTTCAGTTAGTAGAACATGGTCCTCTGTAGTTCAGTTAGTAGAACATGGTTCTCTGTAGTTCAGTTAGTAGAACATGGTCCTCTGTAGCTAGCTCAGTAGTTTTTAGCACATGGTCCTCTGTAGTTCAGTTAGTAGAACATGGTCCTCTGTAGTTCAGTTAGTAGAACATGGTCCTCTGTAGTTCAGTTAGTAGAAACATGGTCCTCTGTAGTTCAGTTAGTAGAAACATGGTCCTCTGTAGTTCAGTTAGTAGAACATGGTCCTCTGTAGTTCAGTTAGTAGAACATGGTCCTCTGTAGTTCAGTTTAGTTAGAACATGGTCCTTCTTGTAGTTCAGTTAGTAGAACATGGTCCTCTGTAGTTCAGTTAGTAGACATGGTCCTTCTGTAGTTCAGTTAGTAGAACATGGTTCCTCTTGTAGCCTCAGTTAGTAGAACATGGTCCTCTGTAGTTCAGTTAGTAGAACATGGTCCTCTGTAGTTCAGTTAGTAGAACATGCGTCCTCTGTAGGTTCAGTTAGTTAGAAACATGGTCCTCTGTAGTTCAGTTAGTAGATACATT
Source organism: Salvelinus sp. IW2-2015 (assembly GCF_002910315.2). NCBI lineage: Eukaryota > Metazoa > Chordata > Actinopteri > Salmoniformes > Salmonidae > Salvelinus > Salvelinus sp. IW2-2015. The sequence continues at coordinate 151,689 of NW_019943140.1, forward strand.
GGTCCTCTGTAGTTCAGTTAGTAGAGACATGGTCCTCTGTTTAGTTCAGTTAGTAGAACATGGTCCTCTGTAGTTCAGTTAGTAGAACATGGTCCTCTGTAGTTCAGTTGAGTAGAACATGGTCCTCTGTAGCTCAGTTAGTAGAACATGTCCTCTGAGTAGTTCAGTTAGTAGTAGAACATGGTCCTCTGTAGTTCAGTTAGTAGACATGGTCCTCTGTAGTCAGTTAGTAGAACATGGTCCTCTGTAGTTCATTAGTAGAACATGGTCCTCTGTAGTTCAGTTAGTAAACTGGTCCTCTGTAGTTCAGTTAGTAGAACATGGTCCTCTGTAGTTCAGTTAGTAACATTGGTCCTCTGTAGTTCAGTTAGTAGAACATGGTTCTCTCTGTAGTTCAGTCTAAGTAGAACATGGTCCTCTGTAGTTCAGTTGTAATTAGCGTATTAGAACATGGTCCTCTGTAGTTTTCAGTGTACAGTAGAAACATGGTCCTCTGTAGTTCCAGTTAGTAGAACATGGTTACCTCTGATATTTCACGTTAAGATATTAACGAAACATATATGAACTAAACTGTATCTAAGTTTAGAACATATGGGGTCCTCTGTTAGTTTTCACACTAAGCGATTTAGTAGTAATACAATGGGTTGCCTCGTAGGTAATATGCAAAGTTGAGTATATTAATAACGAATGCGGTCCTCGTAGTTCCAAGATTAAGCATATCTCGAACAATCCCGGTCCTCTGTTAATTCAGTTCTGACTGAGTTGAACCATAGAAACATGGTCCTCTGTATGTCGGACAAATCAGTTAGTAAACCAGGACCCTCTTGTTAGTTCAAGTTAAGACTAATCGAAATAAGCTAT
>NW_019943140.1:152574-159204 GCF_002910315.2 Salvelinus sp. IW2-2015
CTCCGTTGGTTGTTGTTGAGAAAGAAGAGATGTTAGATTAACAAGAATTAAGCTTTCTGCCCATATAAGACAGTCTATTGTCCCGGGAAGTTGGCGTGTTTATGCAACGTCATTCTAGTCACATTAGCATGTTAGCAACAACCGTCCAGTTTAGGGACACCCATCCCGTAGAGGATATAAGCTACAATAAGGCCGTGACAACAAAAAGACAAGTCACACAGTGGCGGAATAAATTAAACTACACATACATTTGTTTCATCACAAAACCGGAGAGAAACATCTGTCCGGTGAAGGCCACAATGTACATATTGCACGTAACAACAGTTATATGACCTGCAGCATGGTCAAGATCTGGACTGGGAACTGTTATGTAAATTTAAGCAAGTTAATGTTTTCGACAGTTCACTAAACTACTGAATTAGAACCACAGAGTTACCGCAGGTCAACACAAAGACAACAGGAGCACTGCCTCCGCTATTCCAGCTCCATTTCACCTTAAACATCATCAAATCAACAAAATATATGCTTAGTTTAATACACTGAAAACAAACTTAAAGATACCAAAAACGATTTAGTCCAATCAATATTGTTAAATATCATGTGGCTGTCCATGGCTACTGATTTTCTACCTCTCTGTGTGTTAGTGCGTGCTTGCGTGAGCATGAAACAAAATAATTGACTCACTCTACTTGTAGACTAGTTGAACACCAAGCCATCCTCCTCTCTTTCATGTTGGGCAAAATGATCGATGACTCTGTCATGCAGTACACTTTACATTTTTTGTTTTCATTGGCTACTGAGCTAAAATGCTTGCTCGCCTAACTTCCTCGCATGGGCAACAATGAACCAGCTTAGTTAGCTAGTTAGTTAACGTGAGCCTACTAGGCTAACTATTGAACTTCAATAATCTCAGGCCAGTGGCACAACATTTATGGTTAGATCAGAATCTCCGTCATAATCAAGGACCATGTTCTGAACTACAGAGAATTGAGTCAAAACCAGAAGTCCAAATCCACATCTCCATCCATGACTTAGGAAAAGGGACGATTTTAGATAAAAACTGAAGAATAAAAACGTTTTAAATGTTTCACTATTTCTATTTTCATGATATTCACTGAGGAGGATGGTCCCCCTTCCTCCTCCTCGGAGCCTCCACTGTACTACAGAGGACCATGTTCTACTAACTGAACTACAGAGGACCATGTTCTACTAACTGAGCTACAGAGGACCATGTTCTACTAAACTGAAGCTACAGAGAACCATGTTCTACTAACTGAACTACAGAGGAACCATGTTCACTAACTGAACTACAGAGGACCATGTTCTACTAACTGAACTACAGAGGACCATGTTCTACTAACTGAACTACAGAGAGACCATATGCTACTAACTGAGCTACAAGGACATGTTCTACTAACTGAGCATCAGAGAACCATGTTCTACTAACTGAACACAGAGACCTGTTCACTAACTGAGCTAAAGTGGACCATGTTCTACTAACTGAACTACAGAGGACCATATTCTACTAACTGAGCTACAGAGGACCATGTTCTACTAACTGACCTACAGAGAACCATGTTCTACTAACTGAGCTACAGAGTACCATGTTCTACTGACTGAACTACAGAGGACCATGTTCTACTAACTGAGCTACAGAGAACCATGTTCTACTAACTGAACTACAGAGAACCATGTCTACTAACTGAGCAAGAGGACCATGTTCTACTAACTGAACTACAGAGGACCATATTCTACTAACTGAGCTACAGAGGACCATGTTTCTACTAACTGACCTACAGAGAACCATGTTTCTACTAACTGAGCTACAGAGTACCATGTTCTACTAACTGAGCTACAGAGTACCATGTTCTACTGACTAACTACAGAGGACCATGTCTACTAACTGAACTACAGAGGACCATGTTTCTACTAACTGAGCTACAGAGGACCATGTTCTACAACTGAACTACAGAGGACCATGTTCTACTAACTGAACTACAGAGGACCATGTTCTACTAACTGAGCTACAGAGGGACCATGTTCTACTAACTGAACTACAGAGGGACCATGTTCTACTAACTGAACTACAGAGACCATGTTCTACTAACTGAACTACAGAGGACCATGTTCTACTAACTGAACTACAGAGGACCATGTTCTACTAACTGAACTACAGAGGACCATGTTCTACTAACTGAGCTACAGAGGGACCATGTTCTACTAACTGGAACTACAGAGGACCATGTTTCTACTAACTGAACTACAGAGGACCATGTTCTACTAACTGAGCTACAGAGGACCATGTTCTACTGACTGAACTACAGAGAACCATGTTCTACTAACTGAACTACAGAGGACCATGTTCTACTAACTGAGCTACAGAGGACCATGTTCTACTAACTGAACTACAGAGGACCATATCCACTAACTGAACTACAGAGGACCATGTTCTACTAACTGAACTACAGAGACCATGTTCTACTAACTGAACTACAGAGGACCATATTCTACTAACTGAACTACAGAGGACCATGTTCTACTAACTGAACTACAGAGGACCATGTGTTCTACTAACTGAGCTACAGAGGACCATGTTCTACTAACTGAGCTACCGAGGACCATGTTCTACTAACTGAACTACAGAGGACCATGTTCTACTAACTGAGCTACAGAGGACCATGTTCTACTAACTGAACTACAGAGGACCATGTTCTACTAACTGAGGCTACAAGACCATATCTACTAACTGAGCTACAGAGGACCATGTTCTACTAACTGAGCTACAGAGGACCATGTTCTACTAACTGAGAACTACAGAGGGACCATGTTTCTACTAACTGAACTACAGAGGACCATGTTCTACTAACTGAACTACAGAGACCATGTTCTACTAACTGAACTACAGAGACCATGTTCTACTAACTGAACTACAGAGACCAGTTCTCTACTTAACTGAACTACAGAGGACCACGTTCTACTAACTGAACTACAGAGGACCATGTTCTACTAACTGAACTACAGAGGACCATGTTCTACTAACTAACTAACACAGGACCATGTTCTACTAACTGAACTACAGAGGACCAGTTCTACCTAATGAACTACAGAACCATTCTACTAACTAACTACAGAGGACATGTTCTACTAACTGAACTACAGAGACCATGTTCTACTAACTACTACAGAGGACCATTTTCTACTAACTGAACTACAGAGGACCATGTTCTAACTAACTGAACTACAGAGGACCAGTTTCTACTACTGAACTACAGAGGACCATGTTCTACTAATCTGACTACAGAGGACCAGGTTACTAACTGAAAACTACAGAGGACCATGTTCTACTAACTGAACTACAGAGGACCCCATGTGTCTACTACTGAACTACAGAGGACCATGTTCTACTAACTGAACTACGAGGACCATTTCTACTAACTGAGCTACAGAGGACCATGTTCTACTAACTGAGCTACAGAGACATGTTCTACAACTGAACTACAGAGGACCATGTTCTACAACTGAACCTACAGAGGACCCATGTTTCTACTAACTGAACTACAACGAGGACCATGTTTCTACTAACTGAACTACAGAGGACCATGTTCTACTAAACTGAACTACAGGGACCATGTTCTACTAACTGACTACAGAGACCATGTTCTACTAACTGAACCACAAGACCATTCTACTACTGAACTACAGAGGACCATTCTACTAACCTAAACTACAGAGGACCATGTTCTACTAAACTGAAAACTACCCAGAGGACCATGTTCTACTAACTGAACTACAGAGCGACCATGTTCCTACTAACTGAACTACAGAGGACCATGTTCTACTAACTGAACTACAGAGACCATGTTCTACTAACTGAAACTACAGAGGACCATGTTCTACTAACGGAACTACCCCCAGAGGACCAGTTCTACCTAACTGAACTACACGAGGACCATGTTCTACTAACTGAACTACAGAGACAGGACCATGTTCTACTAACTGAACTACAGAGGACCATGTTCTACTAACTGAACTACAGAGGACCATGTTCTACTAACTGAACTACAGAGGACCATACAGTTAATATTATACAATACAGTAGATAATCACACAGTTCCTGATCTATGACATGTGTGTCTGTTGCAGACACAGTCCAGGAGTATAACTCACGTCTCTGCTGAGCAGAAGAGACGTTTCAACATCAAGCTAGGCTTTGATGTTCTGCACAGTCTCGTCACCACGATGAGCTCTCAGCCAAGTATAAAGGTAAGCACTCTTGACGTTATTTTCCAACACGTTTAAGTTGAGACACTGTTACCTATCTCCGTAAAAACAAAAATACACTTGCGTCGGGCTGGGGGTTTCGCATCTTGTTAAGGGTTCCCGAGTGGCCCAGCGGTCTAAGGCACTGCATCTCAGTGCAAGAGGCGTCACTACAGACCCTGGTTGGAATCCAGGCTGTATCACATAAGGCCGTGACTGGAAGTCCCATAGGGTGGCGCAAAATTGGCCAAGCGTCGTCCGGGTTTGGACGGGGGAGGCCATCATTGTAAAGAAAAATGTGTTCTTAACTGACTTGCCTAGTTAAATAAAAAAATACATTTAAGGAAGGGTTAAGGTTTGGGATGGTATTAAAATAAGGGGAGGTTTAGGAATTAATTCTGAGCGGTTACGTTAACGGTTAAAGTTTGGGAAAGGCTTAAAATAGGGTTACGGGTTAAAGGTTGGGATAGGGTTAAATGTTAAAGGTTGGGATAGGGTTAACGGTTGGGATAGGGTTAAGGGTTAAAGGTTGGGATAGGGTTAAGGGTTAAAGTTTGGAAAAGGGTTTTAAAGGGTTAAAGTTTGGGATAGGGTTAAAGGTTAGGATAGGGTGGCTTAAACTTTGGGATAGGGTTAAGGGTTAAATGTTGGGAAAAGGTTAAGGGTTAAAGATTGGGAAAGAGTTAACGGTTAAAACAGAAAAACTAAAAACGATTGCCTAGCACTGGGATTGAACACGTAACCTTTGTCGCCGGAGCGTGGCTCTTCCACCCATCCACCATCCCCTTCCACAACGTTCTAGCAAGCCGCCAGCCCACTTCGAGGTAACAGCGCTCACCGTTGCCCCTAGTGGCCGGTTTTGAAGGCAATTCTAGACGTTCTTGGGACCCGGATGGACGTCTAACTTTGACTTGAAACTAAAGCGATTGAGGCTTTGAGTCAGGAATGGACTGCACAAGGCCCAGTGTTGTAGAGGATTGGGAGCTGCACTGAGCTGCAATGCTTCTGGTAATAATAGGTGTTGCATTGAAACATAGTTACAGTGTATAACATTATATCTCTGTATTTCATCTACATTATATACCGTCTGTCTCTGTGTCCCAGATCAGCAAGGCCACGACTCTACATAAGACAGCAGAGTACATCAGTCTGATTCAGCAGGAGAGAGCTCAGCTGTACGAGGAGGCTCAGAGACTCAGAAGCCAGATTCTGCTCCTTAACTCTGCCATCGAGTAAGAAATGCACTAAACATACTGTACATAACATACGTGTGTGTGTGTGTGTGTGTGTCACAGGAGGTTGGTGGCACCTTAATTGGGGAGGACAGGCTCGTGGTCATGTCTGGAGCGGAATGGGTAGAATGGTATCAAATACATCAAACACATGGTTTCCATGGTTTCCATGGTTTCCATGCGTTTGATGCCTTACCATTAGTGCCGTTCCGGGCCGTTATTATAAGCCGTCCTCCCTTCAGCAGCTTCCTGTGGCGTGCGTGTTTATGTGTATGTCATCGTAACAAGCCTCTCCCGATGCAGTGTGTACCAGCTGCAGCTGCCCGTCACTGGCATGCCCATCACCTGCCAACGCTTTGACCACATGAGGGAGAAGTTCAGAGAGTACGTCCGGGCACGGACTCTACAGAACTGGAAGTTCTGGGTCGTATCCTTCTCCACTCTGTCTGGCCACAGGAACCTTTAGGTTAAGCATACGTTCAGTGTTAGATCTGTTCCTGTATTCACAACAACAACAACGACAACGACAACGACAACGACAACGACAACGACAACAACAACGACAACGACAAAAGCGTCTCAGTGTGGGAATGCTGACATAGGGAAGGATCTGCTTTTTAGATATTCATAAATAAGATGAAATGGATCCTCATTACAAATGCTAAGATCCCTTTTACATATGGCTCCTGGAGTCACACAATATGGTGATGTAAATATCATGTATTGTGCTTTGCATTGTGTGTCCTGCACTGTATATATGTGTGTGTGTGTGTGTTGTCATAGATAATAAAACATAAATCAGAATGGTTCTTTCCTAAACACTAGCTCAGTTCAGCATCATGGTAGAGCCCCTGTTTGACTCCTATAACAGGATGGTGTCCACAGCCAGTGTAGAGGATCTGTGTCGTACTACTCTGTCCTGGCTGGACCAGTACTGCTCCCTACCTGCCCTCAGACCCAGTGAGTTCAACTTCACCAGCTTCAATTACTATCAGTTAATCATGTAGTCTGTCTGTCTGTCTGTCTGTCTGTCTGTCTGTCTGTCTGTCAGCTAGTCTGTCTGTCTGTCTGTCAGCTAGTCTGTCTGTCTGTCTGTCTGTCTGTCTGTCTGTCTGTCTGTCTGTCTGTCAGCTAGCCA
>NW_019943140.1:160209-163244 GCF_002910315.2 Salvelinus sp. IW2-2015
TCTAGGTTGTCTGTCTTGCTCTGATCTAGTCTGTCTGTCTGTCAGCTAGTCGTCGTCTGTCTGGTCTGTCAGCTAGTCGTCTGTTCGTGTCTGTCTGTCGTCTGTCTGTCACCGTCCTTTCGTTCTTAGTCCTCTTTTTTCCTCTTTGTTCGCTCTCATCTCCCTCTTACTGATTGTCTCCCTCTGTTTCTTCTCTTTCAGTGGTCCTTAGCTTCACTCCGTCTTCCTCAGCACATCCACGTCCATCGCTGACAGACCCCAGTCTGGTCCCAGAGCAGGCCACCCATATGCAGTCCAGCAGGCTCCAGAGGCCTCCCGCAGTCCCCAGGACATTCCCCCTCCAGCGTGGCCCTATCGTGACCCTATGGAACAATATGATACTCCCCTGTAACACCACAGCCTATGTGACCCTATGGAACAATTTCAATAGATGGAGAAACCAAACCGTGCCAAAGATCACAGAGCTGAACCCACTTTAAGGCACCATCACAGTAGCAACTAGTGTGCGATGTTGATTTTACCCAAAATGTCTGCCATTTTTTTCAGGTTTTAAACCAAACATCAAGTCAATTATTTAATTCCTATTTTCGTTCTGTTTTTTTCTCTTCTCGAGGTAATTTTCACGCCTGCGCCAATCAGAACGAAGCTTTTATATCTCCTAGTTGTTAGAGCCAGGGTGTGACTAGGGTGGGCATTCTATGTTTTATTTATTCTAGTTTTCTATTTCTGTGTTTTTCTGGCCGAGCGTGTGTCTCAGAGGCAGCTGTCTATCGTGTTCCCAGTCCAGAGCTTCCGGTGACAGTTCCCAGTTCAGAGCTTCCGGCGACGGGCCACAGTCCGGAACCTCCAACGACGGGCCACAGTCCGGAACCTCCAACGACTGGCCACAGTCCGGAACCTCCTGAGGCGGTCTACAGTCCGGAACCTCCTGAGGCGGTCTACAGTCCGGAACCTCCTGAGGCGGTTTACAGTCCAGAGCCTCCAGCGACGGTTCCCAGTCCGGAGCCTCCAACGACGGTCCCCAGTCCGGAGCCTCCAGCGATGGTCCCCAGTCCGGAGCCTCCAGCGACGGTCCCCAGTCCGGAGCCTCCAGCGACGGTCCCCAGTCCGGAGCCTCCAGCGACGGTCCCCAGTCCGGAGCCTGCAGCGACGGTTCCCAGTCCAGTTCCTCCGGTGATGATCTGCGGCCCGGTTCCTCCAGTGAAGGTCCATGCACCAGGGCTGCCACCAAAGCGGAGGGATCTGCGGGCGGAGGGGGGTCTACGTCCCGCACCGGAGCCGCCGCCGTAAGGGATGCCCACCCGGACCCTTCCCTTTAGTGTCAGGTTTTGCGGCCGGAGTCCGCACCTTTGGGGGGGGGGGTACTGTCACGCCCTGGCCATAGAGAGGCTTTTATTCTCTATTTTGGTTAGGCCAGGGTGTGACTAGGGTGGGCATTCTAGTTTCTTTATTTCTATTTTTTCTATTTCTTTGTTTTTGGCCGAGTGTGGTTCCCAATCAGAGACAGCTGTCTATTGTTGTCTCTGATTGGGAATCATACTTAGGCAGCCTTTTCCCACCTGTGTTTTGTGGGTAGTTATTTTCTGTTTACCTGACAGAACTGTTCACTTTTGTTTTGTTACTTTGTTCGAGTGTTTTTGATAATAAATAAAATCATGAACACTTACCACGCTGCGCTTTGGTCCCCTCTTCCTTACGACGACGAGCGTTACAGTAATGCTCAGTTTCTCTAGAGATAAATCAGATCAAGCCTGAACTGTGCGATGTAGTAGACCAATATTCTACATAGTTTAGCGCAGAAACGTGGTAATTAACTACAATAACCCTAATCCATTGCACGTCTACTTGTCCGGTTTGTGTTGGGCAGACACAGACGAGGAGAGAATGGACAGGAGAACGATGGAGAGGGATAGAAAGCAATTGCTTCGCTAAGTATCTCTACCTGAAATACATGATCTAAGAAACTGATAGTTCGTATTCAGCAGTCAAAGTATTTACTTTGCCTTATTTACTTTGAAGAACAACTAAAATAGTGATTTTGTCAGACAGCATAGACTGCAGCTCTATAGAGTTGAGATAATGACTTGGAATTAAATAATACAGTCAACAAAAACTAAAACTAAAACAAATAGAATGTGTAAGGGCTATTTGACTAAGAAGGAGAGTGATGGAGTGGGATGGTTTGGTTTGGGATGAGTTAGACCGCAGATTGAAGGAAAAGAAGCCAACAAGTGCTCAGCATATGTGGGAATTCCTTCAAGACTGTTAAAAAAGTATTCCAGGTGAAGCTGATTGAGAGAATGCCAAGAGTGTGCAAAGCTGTCATCAAGGCAAAGGGTGGCTACTTTGAAGAATCTAAAATATAACATTTATTTTGATTTGTTTAACACTTTTTTGTTTACTACATGATTCCACATGTGTTATTTCATAATTTTGATGTCTTCACTATTATTCTACAATGTAGAAAATAGTAAAACATATGATAAAAACCCTTAGTAGATATGTCCAAATGTTTGACTGGTACTGTATATAAGAAGGACTGGGGGTTCAGCATGGAGGGACTTGATAGTTGATCCCAGAGCCATGTATTTAGAGAGATGGGACTTTGAGTTTTCTGCATTATGATGTATTTACATGACACTAGAACATTCTATGGCAGCCATGTTTGCGCCCCATTAATAAACTTGGAATCGTTAAAAGGGAAATGCCCTGCAATTTGCCGATATTACAACAACAAAAGAAGTTATAAGCAAACAAACACTTTGTAAAACAAATATTTGTCCCCTCTGACATCATTACCATGCTCTCAGTAGACACCCTGTTGTGGTGTGTGAAGAACAAACTGACTCTCTCTCCCCCAATCCCTTGCCAGATAGCTCCCGCATAACCCCCTGTAAATGGTATGGATATTTTTCTCCACTCAAACTATCGTTGCTTTCTCCAAATAAGCAACAACATAGAAACGCATATAAATACGGTCGCTCATAACAAGTGTCAGCTCTGAAAGCATCGCGGTTGCTGACTGCATCATCTGT
>NW_019943140.1:163269-170016 GCF_002910315.2 Salvelinus sp. IW2-2015
ATAGAGAGATGCGCGGATTCCATCTTTAAACATTACATATTTGTAACGGTCCTAGAACTTAGAAGCAATATTCAACATTTCTAAAAGTTGTCCCAACTTTCTCTGTCTCTCGTTTGTATCCCAGGACCAACGTCGAAAACATCCAACCCTCCCCCATCTCCTAATAACCAATGTACTCCAATGAGCACAAAACACATAAAGCTATAATTTACCTTATATCTTAGCTATAACCTTCTGTAGGCCTCGTGTTTGATTTGGGATGAAAGAAGTGCAGGAGCTGTATTTTTCCAAGTTGGGTTGTGCCTTCACTGAAATTCCTACCTGACATTATGCTATAGAGACCTTCTGACAATTCACTGTTAAAAGGTTCATACAATTTTCCAACTTGACTGTTTCATGCTTTTAATCAAATGTTTCATGACTATTATTATAGCCTACATGAAAAAAAAATATTATTGTACTGGAAAACACTGTGTCTGATCCATGAAGGCCTTCCATCACCTGCCGTTGTGCCTTGATCAAGGCTCTTTAAACCCCCCCCCCCCCCACAAAGTAGGAATTACACTGTCAGTCACATTTGATGGTCAAACTTATAGTCAGCCCTCCATCTAGAGACCTCCTGGGTGTGCAGGCTTGGCTTTTGATCCAGCCCTGAAACATCCAAGTCTGCTTATCAAGGTCCTTCCTGTTGAGCAGCTGATGTTTAGGCTACCGATGTGGTTAGACCAGGGCCTTGAACAAAAGTCTGCAAAACCCATGCAGTAGCTATCCTGGAGGATGGTTGCCACCCTTGATATAAAATAATGCAACATTACAACCAAATACTTTTTAGTCTTTATAAAAGTATTCCTTCATTCAAAGAATCAGGGATCAAATGGATAAGGTAGGCTACTTCAGAGCAAGGTYTCTAACTGGACATGTTTATATACTAGGCTCATATATTCATGTTTCAAGGGGAGATCTATGCACAGCAAGTTATTTTTCGATTAGGCTATTCTTTGAATATTTTTTTTTTACGGTGTCGCAATTACATGGCTACTTCGGAATCCCAGTTTTCCAACGGCGCAAATGTATTTACACTATCTAGGCTACAGTCCCGTTGGAATGGCGACAACGACACTAATGCTTAGTTAGCTATAGGCAACTAGCGAGATAACTGCTACAAGTTATGTTTGGAATTTGTTATCTAGTTAGTCTGTTTCGCTGTCATTATTTTATACCTGCTGCTGAAATATCGAGTTCTCTCTCGGGAAACGGGCCTCTTGCACTGGCACACACCAGACACACACCAGGCACACACCAGACACACAACAGAGACACACACTGAAGGGTCATTCAGACAATGGCTGATATGTCGATTTTTGTTGTTGTTGTGATTGATAATATTTAAAGGTGTTCCTTCAAAGATTATATTAACAAAATTTAAGAAAGTCATTTCCATGACTTTTCATGACCTCAACAAACCTCAATTTGACCATTTTGATCAGGGCATTATGCGCATTCAGGCTGGCCCATTTTCAATCTGCGCAATCTTGTATTGTCACGCACAGATTCACAGACTAGCGGCAAATAAACGTGAACAAAATTGAATCAGGAAATGATTGCCCACTCTCCACTATGCAATGCAGATCCCGCCTTCATCCCGCTTTGATAAACTTGTTTCGCCTRGTTGTGTGAATCTGGGTAGGCGATYGGCTATTTTGMTTTAAGTMGGCTCCCGAGTGGTGCAGCGGTCTYAGACACTGCWTATCCGTGCAAGACGCGWCARTACAGWTCCTGGTTCGAATCCAGGCTGTATAACCGTGATTGGGCGGGTAGGCCGTCAATGTAAATAAGAATWGMTTTTTAACAGACWTGCKTAGTTTAAATAAAAKAAWTATGGAGGAGCTGGTAAYRAATTRCCCAAACATTAGAAGTGCCGGMACGMTGTCCGGACAGCTCTGACCCAAATCAAGCACMGATAGTCCTACTTCAGATAATGGAKTTTTACGGATTGTTTWTATAGCACTGAAATCATTTTTTAATTKCAATTTCTGTGCTCTGTTGTCCCAATAAAATGAATCTGAGTATATGTAGGCAGAGTCAACTGAACGGGTCGCTTCTCAATCCACGAAGGCTAATATAACTGTGAATTAAATATTAATCTATGCTCTTTTGAAATGGCATATGGTAACACAGCTYCCAAGTGTATTTAACTTGTCTGTACTAATTGTCTATCTCAGTTTATTGTTGCATTGTATATTGGAAGTATTATCTTTACCCAACAACGCTCTATCCCCTGCTTAATAAAACCCTGTATTTACATAGTGTCTTGAATGCAAATAGATGAGCCATAGGTTTCCTACAGACCAAGGACAGAGTGGGGTTTTTACATGCACACTAATTATTCGATATGAATCTGTTTATGCCAATACTCTAAACAATCAGCATGGGCTTGCGGTCAAAACGGCCACGCTAGATGGCGCCTTCCGAACGTAAACGCTTCCAGGCTTTTGTAGACAATTTTTTTATCAGACASCAAGCATCCTTTGCATTGTTCATGGATGCAACGTTCCCTCCCATCCAGTAGAGGTCACTGTGCAGTATGATGGCGAGGAGCGCTGTGTTTTTACAACACTGCTTTGCTGCTGSTTCGTGCGCTGTCCACTTCAGCACCAGGCAGGAGAAAAGTCAGCTCGAGATTGGGAATCCAGGACCACGGACAAATCCTTCATCAGAGGACGGCACCCCTCAGCGTCACACGTTGTCCGAAATACAGAAACACTCACCGCTGTCGGCCGTCCAACAATTCCCTTATTCAGGAGAGAGGGATACGAATAAGGTAAGAGACATCACATCACCTCGTGCTTATTCATAGAAGAGGAATTAAGTTGACAAGCTCGCGACAGCAGGGCTGTTCGCGCATCAGTAAAGAATGAACGGTAGCTCAAACKCCGTTAGCACACTCAGGCTGGATGAAATGAACAGATTAACTTTGCAGTTATATTTTACTATTGCTTCTGTGTAAACACGACAGTCTGTTTTGTTAGCGTAAAATTGTGCGCTCGAGAAATGTCCGTGTACAAACAAATACCGTTATTGTTGTTTAACCACACAGATCGTGGCGCTGCAGATGTCCCTGTTTTTTGTACTAATCGATTTCCGGAGCTCTGTTGCCTGCTACTTCTTTCATTCGTAGGTTCATGCTTTTATATGTTTACCGTAACCGTTCAGTGAACGGGTTGTTCATAATCATTTTAGCCTCAAATATGAGCCGCGCTGATATGAGTTGGGGGATGACATAGTTCATTGGATATGCTTGGAGGATATGTGTTTATAGCGTGCTACTATAATTCATTTGACCTGATAGTGAATCAAATGGATTAGTATGTTTGATAATAATCGTCCTATTCAAGACTACCTTCCCTGAGCCATTATTGAAATCATACACAKTTTTACATTTCATACTATCATATGATGAATCCTGACTGAGTGTGATGAATGTCCTTGATTTCCCCGACATAAATGATAACGGTACAGTATACAGAATGAAATTGACCGGCATCCCTGAATACAGGAATCCACATCAGTTCAGGTGACTACTCTCAACTCAATGGGTAAATTGCTCCCATTTCKCTATGGCTCCAGATGCATTTTACACTGGTTTAGCAGTGGGTCTGACATAGTTCTGCATGGAGGTAGACACTTTAAAAAAATAAGTAAATATAGCATACACATGGCAAGCATTGAAAGACAGGCAGTGTCATCCTAATCATTATTGCTGGGAACAACTTTACCATGTTTTTTTGGCTGAGGAACTGGTTGTACAGAAGTCGTTGGTTGTCATACGGTGTTATTGTTTATTGGCATACTGTAAATTGTTTGGCATACTGTAAATTGGTTGTCATACTGTAAATTGGTTGGTCATTTACATTTACATTAAGTCATTTAGCAGACGCTCTTATCCGAGAGCGACTTACAAATTGGTGGCATTCCCTTATGACATCCAGTGGAACAACCACTTTACAATAGTGCATCTAAAATCTTTTAAGGGGGGGGGGGGGTTCAGAAGGATTACTTTATCCTTATCTAGGTATTCCTTGAAGAGGTGGGTTTTCAGGTGTCTCCGGAAGGTGGTGATTGACTCCGCTGTCCTGGCGTCGTGAGGGAGTTTTCCACCATTGGGGTGCCAGAGCAGCGAACAGTTTTGACTGGGCTGAGCGGGGACTGTACTTCCTCAGTGGTAGGGAGGCGAGCAGGCCAGAGGTGGATGAACGCAGTGCCTTGTTTGGGTGTAGGCCTGATCAGAGCCTGAAGGTACTGAGTCGTCCCTCACAGCTCCGTAGGCAAGCACATGGTTCTTGTAGCGGATGCGAGCTTCAACTGGAAGCAGTGGAGAGAGCGGAGGAGCGCGGGTGACGTGAGAGAAACTTGGGAAGTTGAACACCAGACGGGCTGCGGCGTTCTGGATGAGTTGTAGGGGTTTAATGGCACAGGCAGGGAGCCAGCCAACAGCGAGTTGGCAGTAATCCAGACGGGAGATGACAAGTGCCTGGATTAGGACCTTGCGCCGCTTCCTGTGTGAGGAGGGTCGTACTCTGCGGATGTTGTAGAGCATGAACCTACAGAACGGGCCACCGCCATTTGATGTTTAGTTGAGAACGACAGGGTGTTGTCCAGGATCACGCCAAGGTTCTTAGCGCTCTGGGAGGAGGACACAATGGAGTTGTCAACCGTGATGGCGAGATCATGGAACGGGCAGTCCTTCCCCGGGAGAAGAGCAGCTCCGTCTTGCCGAGGTTCAGCTTGAAGGTGGTGGTCCGTCATCCACACTGATATGTCTGCCAGACAGCAGAGATGCGATTCGCCCACCTGGTCATCAGAAGGGGGAAAGGAGAAGATTAATTGTGTGTCGTCTGCATAGCAATGATAGAGAGACCATGTGAGGTTATGACAGAGCCAAGTGACTGTGTGTTAGCGAGAATAAGGAGAGGGCTAGAACAGAGCCCTGGGGACACCAGTGTGAGAGCACGTGGTGAGGAGACAGATTCTCGCCACGCGCACCTGGTAGGAGCGACGCTTCAGGTAGGACGCAACCTCAAGCGTGTGCCGCGCCGGAGATGCCAATCGGAGAGGGTTGGGAGAGGAGGATCTTGATGGTTCACAGTATCGAAGGCAGCCGATAGGTCTAGGAGGATGAGAGCAGAGGAGAGAGAGTTAGCTTTTTAGCAGTGCGGAGCGCCTCCGTGATACAGAGAAGAGCAGTTCTCAGTTGAATGACTAGTTTAAAACCTGACTGATTGGATCAAGAAAGGTCATTCTGAGAGAGTAGCGGGAGAGCTGCCAAGGACGGCACGTTCGAAGTTTTGGAGAGAAAAAGAAGGGATACTGGTCTGTAGTTGTTGACATCGGAGGGATCGAGTGTTAGGTTTTTTCAGCAGGGGTGCAACTCTCGCTCTCTTGAAGACGGAAGGGACGTAGCCAGCGGTCCAAAGGATGAGTTGATGAGCGAGGTGAGGTAAGGGAGAAGGTCTCCGGAAATGGTCTGGAGAAGAGAGGAGGGGATAGGGTCAAGCGGGCAGGGTTGTTGGGCGCCGCGCCGTCACAGACGCCAGATTTCATCTGGAGAGAGAGGGGAGAAAGAGGCAGAGCAGCAGGTAGGGTAGCGGAGTGTGAGCAGAACAGCGGTGTCGTTTGACTTAGCAACGAGGATCGGATGTCTCGACCTTCTTTTCAAAATGGTTGACGAAGTCATCTGCAGAGAGGGAGGAGGGGGGAGGAGGGGAGGAGGATTCAGGAGGGAGGAGAAGTGGGCAAAGAGCTTCCTAGGGTTAGAGGCAGATGCTTGGAATTAGAGTGGTAGAAAAGTGGCTTAGCAGCAGAGACAGAAGAGGAAAATGTAGAGAGGAGGAGTGAAAGGATGCCAGGTCCGCAGGGAGGCGAGTTTTCCTCCATTTTTCGCTCGGCTGCCCGGAGCCCTGTTCTGTAGCTCGCAATGAGTCGTCGAGCACGGCAGAGCAGGGGAGGACCGAGCGGCCTGGAGGATAGGGAATAGAGTGGCAAAGGATGCAGAGAAGGGAGGAGAGGGAGGGTGAGGAGGCAGAATCAGGAGATAGGTTGGAGAAGGTTTGAGCAGAGGGAAGAGATGATAGGATGGAAGAGGAGAGAGTAGCGGGGGGAGAGAGCGAAGGTTGGGACGGCGCGATACCATCCGAGTAGGGGCAGTGTGGGAAGTGATGGATGAGAGCGAGACGGGAAAAGGATACAAGGTAGTGGTCGGAGACTTGGAGGGAGTTGCAATGAGGTTAGTGGAAGAACAGCATCTAGTAAAGATGCAGGTCGAGCGTATTGCCTGCCTTGTGAGTAGGGGGGGAAGGTGAGAGGGTGAGGTCAAAAGAGGAGAGGAGTGCAAGAAGGAGGCACAGAGAGGAATGAGTTCAAAGGTAGACGTGGGGAGGTTAAAGTCACCCAGAACTGTGAGAGGTGACCGTCCCAGGAAAGGAGCTTTCAGGCATCAAGCTCATTGATGAACTCCTCCAAGGGACCTGTAGAGGGCGATAAATGATAAGATGTTAAGCTTGAAAGGTCTGATAACTGTGACAGCATGGAATTCAAAGGAGGCGGATAGACAGATGGGTAAGGAGAAAAGGGAGAAAGACCACTTGGGCGAGATGAGGATCCGGTGCCGCCACCCCGCTGACCAGAAGCTCTCGGGTGTGCGAGAACACGTGGGCAGACGAGGAGAATGAGCCAGTAGGAGTTGCGTGG
>NW_019943140.1:170041-178384 GCF_002910315.2 Salvelinus sp. IW2-2015
TCATACTGTAAATTTGTTGTCACTCTGAATGCTTGTTACTGTTATTT
Source organism: Salvelinus sp. IW2-2015 (assembly GCF_002910315.2). NCBI lineage: Eukaryota > Metazoa > Chordata > Actinopteri > Salmoniformes > Salmonidae > Salvelinus > Salvelinus sp. IW2-2015. The sequence goes on from NW_019943140.1 coordinate 170,089, forward strand.
GGTTTATACTGAATGTATAAACTGAAATTGTCATAACATTGAATCTCTTCATATGAATCTACGTTATGGTTGTTCATATGTAAATTTGGTTGTCATAACGGAGTAACAGTTAGTTGTTGTGTTGGTGTCCTGATAATGTCATCCAATGTTCAAAATCAAAATACATTTTTATTTGTCACATGTTTCACAGTGAAATGCTTTTCTTGCCCTAAATGCACTTAACCAACAATGCAGTTAAAGATTAAATAAAAATAATATATATATAACAAATAAATTAAGAAGCAACAATAAAAATAACAGTAGCAAGGGCTCTATACCGGGGGTTCCGGGAACAGAGTCAATGTGCGTTGGCACCGGTTAGTCGAGGTAATTGAGGTAATATGTACATGTAGTTAGAGCTCTCACCTTAGCACCTTAGCAGCCAGCTAGTCAGCCAGCTAGTCAGTCAGCTAGTTAGCTAGTCAGCCAGCTAGTCAGCCAGCTAGTTAGCCAGCTAGTCAGCCAACTAGTCAGCCAGCTAGTTAGCCAGCTAGTCAGCCAGCTAGCTTAGCCAGCTAGTCAGCCAAGCTAGTCAGCTAGTCAGCCAGCTAGTCAGCCAAACTAGTCAGTTAGCTTAGTTAGCCAGATAGTCAGCCAGCTTAGTCAGCCAACTAGTCAGTCAGCTAGTCAGCAGCTAGTCAGTCAGCTAAGTCCAGACACTTAGTCAGTCAGCTATCAGCCAGCTATTCAGTCATCATAGCTAGTCAGCCATACTTAGTCATCCACTAGTCAGTCAGCTAGTCAGTCAGCTAGTTTAGTCAGGGCCAGCTAGTCAGTCAGCTAGTCAGTCAGCAAGTTACCGTCAGTCAGCAACGTATTAGTCAGCTAGTCAGGCCACTTAGTCAGTCGAGCTAGTCAGCCAACTAGTCAGTCAGCTAGTTAGTCAGCCAGCTAGTCAGTCAGCTAGTCAGTCAGCTAGTTAGTCAGCTAGGTCAGCCAAGCTAGTCCAGTCCAGACTAAGAGAGTCCAGACTGATAGAGGGATTAAATCGGTGTGTATTAATATGAAGCTATTGCTAGCAGAACACAAGGTGGCTAAGAAAGAAACGTGGTTGGAGTCTGTAGTCTGGACAATAGAGACCTAATGCTGGCCAACAGTAATCTCTAGTCACCTAGTTGGTCTAGATGTTGAAGCTGGTCACTGACCAACTACTCTAAGCACAAGTCTCTCCTGACTCTATATCTTTTTCTGCTTCTCTCTTTCTCTCTCGCTGTTTTATTAACGTTGTTTATTTAATGAGCAATGCCATTTCCCACTGTCTTGCTACATCTCTCTCTCTCTCTCTCTCTCTCTCTCTCTTCTCTCTCTCTCTCTCTCTCTCTCTCTCTCTTCTCTCTTCTCTCTCTCCTCGCTCTCTCTCCTCTCCCCTCTCCTATCCTTTTCCCGTCTCCCACTGGCCCTAAACACCTTCTCCCTACGCAGATCGGCGTGTTTTTAAATCCAAACAGTAAATGTTAGTGCACAACGGGTGGCAGGGGTAGTTCTCCCTAATTCAAAGACAGCGATTCCTTCCAAATGATGTTCTTATCTCTGAGCAGCAGGGAGAACAAAGCCAGAAACTGTTCCCCTTCATTCCCCTTAAACCACCAGGCAGCACCGGGGTGGGCTGGGTTGTGTGTTTGTGTGGATGCCATGTAGTGTGATCCAGGAAGTCTKTTTCAGATCTGTACTATCAAGGGCTTTATTTACTAGTTCTAATGGTGCAAAGGATTTCAATCTGTATTGTTTAGCATTTTCAGTAGACAGACGAGTGTAGTTACCACCTTCCAGTCTTCCAGTTGGGTTAATTAATATGAAATATTACAGAAAGACAAGCCCCCATTCTTCCCTGTCTGTCAGCCCCATACTGTACTCCCAGGGACTCCACACACAGTGCTGGTGGCCATATTAAAATGCCTCTGTTCCCATCCATATTTCAACCTATCACCCTCCATGCACACACACACAAACACAGCGAGAGAAGAAAAAAAAGAGAGAGAGAGCGAGGAGAAAGAGAGAGGAGAGAGAGAGTTGATGTCATCTGGCTCACGTATCTGTGTGTCTCTGTGTGTGTCTGTGTGTATCTGTGTGTCTCTGTGTGTATCTGTGTCTATCTGTGTGTAAGCCTACTGTCTGTCTGGAGTAGCTCAGTCCTGGACCCAATGGACTGTTCCTCATAGATGGGAGAATGTATACTTCCCCTGCATTCAAGACTCCCTCTGGCAATTWWWWWAAWAAWWAATAATGGGTTCCTCAAGGGTTCTACGGGAAGGGCTATGCAACCATAATGACTCATAGAACCCAGTGAGCTCATCAATGGTTCTTTACAGTTCACAAACCTTTTTTTTTCTTTCTCTCTTTTAGTGATAATTAAAATGTAGGGGAGGCGGCTCATTTGAATATTTTGGGGTGTGATTTGCGTACAGCTCTTTTTGTTCAACTTTGAGTGAGAATGACATTCCAGTTGATCTAATGTGTTGCGTTATGCCTTTTACATTTTCTATCAGACTACGGCCAGTGACGGTGACTTGTGAAAGACTCACGTGTGGCCTTGTGTTAATTGAGAACAGTTGAKTAAATTAGTCAGTGGTTCTCATTTCTCACCTTGTGGACCTCCAGCTGTTCCAGAGGTAGCTGCCCTTGATTACACTTGTCAATGAGCACAATAATAAAACCTATGACATTTTAACAACATACTGTAATATGGCTGACCAGAATAAAAAACAACCTGTATGCTTCTCCAGATTGTGAAAGGTTCTTTATAGAAACATTCTCCATAAAGGTTCTATAGAGAACCATAATATAGTGTTCTATATAGAACCATAGTGGAACCCTTTTTAAATGGTTCTTTATAGAAACATTCCCCATAAAGGTTCTATTCAAAACCATAATATAGTGTTCTATATAGCCACATAGTGGAACCCTTTTTAAATYGTTCTTTATTGGAACATTCCCCATAAAGGTTCTATAAAGAACCATAAAAAAGTGTGTTTTTAATGGGGGTTTTTATAGCACCATTTAAAACCTTATGGACATGTTTCTATACAGTATAGTACCAAAAAGGGTTCCGCTACAGTTACCAGCCTAAGAAACCCTATCTGGTACTGTTTAGAAGAGTTGTGAGTGTGTGTGTGTGTGTGTGTGTGTGTGTGTGTGTGTACGGGAGGGCACCAAAACAGCACACGCAACCACACTGGCCTTCAAGCAGAGATAAGCACCGACACGAGCACACACATACACACAGAACACACACACCACACACACACACACACACACACACACACACAACACGCACACACACCAACAACACAAACCCCACACACACAACACAACACCACAACACTAGCCACTACACACGATCACGCAGGCACAACATCATCATGCACTACATCATTTTTATGTCACAACACTACCAACATATCATTACACACTACACTGTGACTTAGTGTCTTAATTACACTTCCTTGATATGTCTGAGTTACCTTGGTTTAGGACTATGTTTTAGTTCCCCTCTTCATTTTCAACTCCTTCAATGGCACCGGGGCCATGTAAGTTGGTCTTACAGAGAGAGAAACGGAGAATAACTGGCATTTCTTCTTACACAGCACTACGCGCAAAATGGTTGGTCGGATTTTTGGCTCGGAAACATTGGAATTTCTTCAAAAATCTATTTGTAATTTTATCTTTCTTCTTGTCAGAATGGAAGGTTTGTATTGAGGATAGGCGGAGGTTATTGTGAAAATCGCTGAGGTGGCCACGATAGTGCCAGCAGAGCTGGGTTGCTCTCTTCGGGTTTTGATGAGGTTTTTTTTTCTTGTTTAGGTTGTTTTGTTGGAGGCCCCCACGCCCGCTTCCTGAAAGTCTATGGGTCATAGAAGTTTGGCTGCTTCGGTGCATGAACAACAGGACTCTTTAGTCTGGTAGCAGAGGTAATCGGCATCATATTGGGATTCAGGTTTCTGGGTGGTTAGACGTTCTTCAGGCTCTTTCATCAAGGGAGAAGAGAACTTTCTTTTTTGTTATTTGCCAAGTTACTTTTCACACTGGGCTGATTGAGGCACTTCAACCGCAATGATAATGGACAACGCGCTACGTTTTGGGGTAAGGGGTGGAGCACAGACTAAGGAAGGAAGATGGGAGACAGCCAGAAACAGGGCAGAGACAGGCGAGAAACGGAAGAACAGACAGAGAAACGAGAAACAGCGAACCGAGAAACAGAGAAAACAGCGAGAACAGCAGAATGCGAAAACAGAGAACAGACAGAGAAACGAGAGAAAGCAGAGGACAGACCGAGAAACAGGCGAACGTCAGGAGAAGACATGAGAAAGAGAAACGCACGTAGTACGAAACAGCAGATGGGAGGAACGGCAGTCAGAAATAGCCGAGACAACAGCAGTAGAACATACAGAGAAACAGCACAGAGAGAACACGACAGGAAACGCACAGAGAAACAGACAAGAAACAGACGTAACTAGAGCCGAGAGAAACAGACAGTAGAAACACTAGAGACAACAGAAACGAGAGATAATCAGAGACGACTAGAGAGACAGACAGAGACACAAGGAACAGCAAAGTACAAGAAACTGCAGAAATAGGCAGAGAAACAGACAGAAGAAAACAGACAGAGAAACAGAGAAACAGACAGACAGAGAAAACAGAACAGGAAAGCAGAACAGAGAAACTATACGCACGACAAGACGTCAGAAACAGACCAGAGAAACAGAAGAGAAACACACGACAGAGAAACAGACAGCGGAGAAACAGACAGGAGAAACAGAGCAGAAGAAACAGACAGAGAAACAGACGAAGAACGGAGACAACAGAGAAACAGAGAAACAGACAGAGAAAGCAGAGAACAGGCAGAGAAACAGAGAAACAGAGAAACAGACAGGAGGAACAGAAACGAAGAGAACAGACAGAGACAGAGACAGAGAAAGCAAGGAAAACGAGAGAGAACAGACAGAGAACAGACGGAAACAGGGACAGAGACAGAGAACAGAACAGAGAAACAGGAGAAACAGAGAAACAGACAGAGAAACAGAGAAACAGAAGACAAGAGAAACAGAGAAACAGACAGGAGAAACAGCAAACAGACAGACAGGCAGACAACAGAGAAACAGACAGAAAACAGACAGAAAAGACAGAAAGGCAAACAGACAGAGAAAAGACAGAAGAACAGACAGAGAAACAGAAACAGAGAACAGACAGAGAACAGAGAGAAACAGACAGAGGAAAACAAGATGAAACAGACAGAGGAACCAGACCATGTAGACAACGACGTAGAATCAGCAAGATAACAGAGAAACAGTGAGATAAGCGGACGTGAAACATGACACGCAAGAGAAAGAGAAACCGCACGAGAAAAGCAGCACAGGCCTTGAACACTTGCTTGTTGAAATGCAGCTCCTTCGTCCTGGCTGCCTTCTTCTTCTTCCTTTAAAACAGCGCGAATTTGTTTTGACTCATTTTGCTTCCTTTATCATTGGAAATTAGGTTTTGACCACCACACCAACTACACAACTTCACAAACCACACACACACCAACACACAACACACACACACCACAACGGCCACACAGACACGCACTAACTACACCGACTATCACTCACACACACACACACGCGACATCATTCCCATCAACACACTACACAACTCTCATCCCTTTAACATACTTCCTCACACTTTATTCGAGACTGGGACGGTTAGGCTGGTTTGGAGGGGACAGGCAGGGTTAGTTTAGCGTGGGTTTGGCAGTTAGGAGGCGAGAGCCCAATTTTTTACGTTGCTCGTCTGGTCCGTTGAGGCTAAGGCGCTGTTTGGCCTCTTAGTCACGGGGCGTACGACACACAAGCTGCCATTAAACTAGGGAATTTGTCATGGAGGTCGCATAGAGGGAAGTAGGAGATTCGGTAAGGGGGGGAATCGCTTTTAAGTTATTGTTTTTTATTATTTGGGAAAGTCAGAGCATTTGTTTTTTTTGCATTGCTATACGGATGGATCGCGATTGGGGAAAGTTGTATAGTAAGCTGTGTCGAACGAAGAGAGAAGATTTAAGCTTTTATTGTTATATCGGAATTCCTAGATGTTTCCTGGGTTATTATATTTATTCCAGATCCGGTGTTTATTTTTTATACAGATTTCTGGTTATATTATCCTCCAGAATCCTGGTATATACTCGAATTATTATTCATTAACTACCAAGATTCCTGTTTATATTCCTAACGCTGCAGTCCTGGGTTAATATTACTACCCCCTGGCAGATCTGGGTTATATTACCTCGAGCGTCGTGGTTTATCTCAGATTTTACCTTCTAGACAGCAGTCCTGGTTATATTATAGTAACCAGAATCCTGGTCGGTGTATATACAGTCCTGTTATATCTACCGAGATACGTTGGTCATATTACTTCCAGGATCCTGGGGTTATAATTTATATCCAGATCCTGGTATATTTTACCTCCAGATCCTGGTTATAATTACTACCAGATCCTGGTTACATACTATACCAGACCTGGTTAATACCTCCAGATCCTGGTTATATTACCGTCAGATCCTGGTTATATTACTAAGATCCTGGTTATATTACTCCAGATCCTGGTTATTATTTCCAGTCCCTATTATATTCTCCAGATCCTGATTATATTACTACCAGATCCTGGTTATATTACTACCAGATCCGGGTTTATATTACTACCAGATCCTGTACTATAATATATACTTTCCGAATGCCTGGTTAATGTTACCACCAGATCCTGTGTTATATTACTAATAACCGAGATCTCTGGTTATATTATACCCAACTATTTATATTTACCAGATCCTGGTTATATTACCTCCAGATCCTGGTATATTACTACCGAGATCCTGTTATATTACTACCAGATCCTGGTTTATATTACTACCAAGATCCTGGTTTATATTACTTCCAGATCTCTGGTTTGTTACCACCATATCCTGGTTATATTACTACCAGATCCTGGTTATGTTACTTCCAGATCCTGGTTTATATTACTACCAGATCCTGGTTATATTACTACCACGGTCTGGTTATGTTACTTCCAGAACCTGGTTATATTACTACACCAATCCTGGTTATATTACTACCAGTCCTGGCTTATGTTAGCACTGGAACCTGGTTATGGTTACCAATGTGAATAAAAAAGAGTCAGCCCGCAGAGACTGAAGAGTGGGCATTCGCTTTGCTTTTGTGAGATTCTCAATGCTTTTGTTAAAACCCCTTTTGTGGACTCTTTTCACTTTTAAGGGGTGTGATTTGAAGATTTGCTTTCTCAGCAAGACAGGGACAGGAGGATAGGCCTGTTAGAATTTTTCATGGGGTTTTTATCCCTTCTCTAGCATCAGCAGTGTTTAGGTTGTCAGTCTTTTTTATGATGTTCCACGTTATTCTATTTGCTGTTTAATATGCTTGTTTGTTCCTAAGAGACTATGAGCTCAAAACTGCATCAGTAAATAATCCTCTCGACTGCAATAAGTGATGCTTTCATTCTGAATGCAAGCTGCCTCGAACCATTGCTCCAAAGAGAGGAGAGAGAGAGAAAATAGAAGTATTATCTACCTCACTTGCTTTGGCAATGTTAACACATGTTTCCCATTGCCAATAAAGCCCCATTGAATTGAATTGAATTGAATTGAGTAAGAGAGGGAGAAGGGAGTAACAGTAAGAGAGGGAGAAAGAATAAAGAGGGAAGGGAGAAAACAGAAAGAGAGAGTGGAAAGGGAAAGATGGAAGAAGAGATAAGGAAAAGAGAGAGATGGAGAAGAAGATATGGAAAGGGAGAAATGGAGAAAGAGATATGGAGAAGAGATAAGGGAGAGATGGAGAAGAGATATGGAAAGGGAGAGTGGAGAAGAGAAAGGAAAGAGAGAGAATGGAGAAGAGATATGGAAAAGGAGAGATGGAGAGATATATGGAAAGGGAGAGAAGGAAAGGGAAGATGGAGAAGAGAATGGGAGAGATGGAGAAGAGATATGAAAGGGAGAGATGGAGAAGAGAAGGAAAGGGAGAGATGGAGAAGAGATTAGGAAAGGGAGAGATGGAGACGAGATATGGATAAGGAGAAAGAGATGGAGAAGAGAAGGGAAGGGAGAGATGGAAGAAGAGATATGGAAAGGGTTGAGATATGGAGAATGAGATAATTGGAAAGGGGAGAGATGGAGACGAGATTATGGAGGGAGATGGAGAAGAGATAATGGAAAGGGATGAGATGGAGACGAGAATATGGACAGGAAGAGATGGAGAAGGTACAGGATAAGGAAGGA
>NW_019943140.1:178409-185909 GCF_002910315.2 Salvelinus sp. IW2-2015
GTGGGGTCTTTGTGGATGTTGGTGTGTGTGTGTGGTGTGTGTGTGTGTGTGTGTGTGTGTGTGTGTTGTGTGTGTGTGTGTGTGTGTGTGTGTGTGTGTGTGTGTGTGTGTGTGTGTGTGTGTGTACATTTTGCTCTGTAGCCCTCAGCCTCCAAAGCGGATACTATGAGAGGGCTTGTGAATCCAGACCCATGGAGCGTTAAAAACGACTCACTACTGAACTGGTAGAGGCTTTAAGATACGCCACTTTGCTGCTCTGTTCTCTTCACTTCATTTTCTAAAACTGACATCTGTTTGTAATTGGTGTTGTCAGTTGTATTTGTGATTTCTCAGATTGGTCTTGAAGTAGTGTGTCTGTGTGTGGTGGGGTTTACTCTCCTCGTGGGCTTCACAAGTCCTTAGGGTTACAGTTAGGAGTATAGGTTTAGTTAAGGGTTAGGGAAAATAAGATTTTGAATGGGAATCAATTGTTTGGTCCCCACAAGGATAGTAAAACAAATGTGTGTGTGCGTGGTGTGCGTGTGTGCTGTGTGTGTGTTGTGCGTATGCGTGTGTGCGTGCGTGCTCGTGTTAGGTACCTGACGTATGTGAGAGGAGGTCAGCATTACAGCGTGTGATCTTAATATTCCTTTAGATCAGGAAGAAGCACTGTTTTACATATCTTTGATCAGAGACAGACAAGTCTTACTCATCAAGCAGAGAAACAACAACAACAAAGGTAATATTTAGATCCAAACGGAATCAGTCAGTAACTCAAACTTCAGACGATTTATTCATTAAATGATTTCCTCAGATATATATTACTCATTAAAACGCTAGCGTTGTAATTCATCATTTGTTATGAATTATAAACATTTCTTTATAAACAAACTCTTCTACAGGGCTAACAGGCGTCTTGTGTCACGGCCGCTAACAGAGGAGGACCAAGGTGCAGCGTGGTCAGCGTACATTTTCCTTTATTGAATAAAATGACGCCGAACAAAACAATAAACACTACAAAAACAAACCGTGAAGCTAAAAGCTATTGTGTCCTAAACAAAGTCAACTTCCCACAAAGACAGGTGGAAAAAAGGGCTACCTAAGTATGTTCTTCAATCAGAGACAACGATAGACAGGCTGTCCCTGATTGAGAACACACTGGCAAAACAATAGAACTACAAACATAGAATGCCACCCCAACTCACGCCCTGACCAAACCAAAATAGGACATAAAAAGGATCTCTAATATCAGGGCGTGACAGTACCCCCCCCAAAGGTGCGGACTCCGACCGCAAAAACCTAACCTATAGGGTGCGATCTGGTACGTAGAGGGCATTCTATCACAATTGGTGCCTCAGGTGCGGGACGCACTCATGGTTACAGGGTTAATTCTCATGTTGTACAGGGTATTCGACATACTTATTGGGTTAATTCTGCGTGGTTTACAGGGTTAATTCTGCATTGTTACAGGGTTAATTCTGCATGGTACAGGGTTAATTCTGCGTGGTTACAGGTGGTTAATTCTGCGTGAGTCCTAATACAGGGGTTAATTCTGCATGGTACAGTTGGTTAATTCTGCATGGTTTCTACAGTGGTTAATCTAGCACTGGGTTACAGGGTTAATTCTGCGTGGTTACAGGGTTAATTCTGCATGGTTTACAGGGTTAATTCTGCGTGGTTTACAGGGTTAATTCTGCTGGCCCCTTTTCCTAGGGTTAATCCTGCATGGTTACAGGGGGTTAATTCTGCATGGTTACAGGCGTTATTCTGCATGGTCCTACAGGGTTATATTCTGCGTGGTACAGGCTATTCTGCGTGGTGTACAGGGTTAAATTCTCTGCATGTTACAGGGTTAATTCTGCGTGGTTAAGGGTTATTTCTGCGTGGTTACAGGGTTAATTCTGCGTTGTGGTTACAGGTTAATTCTGCGTGGTACAGGGGTTAATTTGCATGGTTACAGGGTTAATTCTGCGTGGTACAGGGTTAATTCTGCATGGTTACACGGGTTTATTCTGGTGGTTACAGGGTTAATTCTGCATGGTTACAGGGTTAATTCTGCCGTGGTTACAGGTTAATTCTGCGTGGCTTACAGGGTTAATTCTGCATCGGTTACAGGGTTAATTCTGCGTGGTTACAGGGTTAATTCTGCGTGGTTACAGGGTTATTTCTGCGTGGTTTTACAGGGGTTAATTCTGCATGGTTACAGGGTTATTCTGCATGGTTACAGGTTAATCTGTGGTTACAGGGTTAATTCTGCGTTTGGTTTACAGGGTTATTTCTGCATGTTACATTATAAATTCTGCATGGTTACAGGGTTAATTCTGGGGTTACAGGGTTATTCTTGCATGGTTACAGGGTAATTCTGCATGGTTACATTTAAATTTGCATGGTTACAGGGTTATCTGCGGTTACAGGTTAATTCTGCGTGGTTACAGGGTTATTTCTGCATGGTTACAGGTTTAATTCTACTGGTTACAGTGTAATCTGCGTGGTTACAGGTTAATTCTGCGTGTTACAGGGTTATTCTGCGGTACAGGGTTAATTCTGCGTGGTTACAGGGTTAATTCTGCGTTGGTTACAGGGTTATTCTGCGTGGTTACAGGGTTTAATTCTGCATGGTTACAGGGTTATTCTGTTAATTCTTTGCGGTTCGGTATCTAGCAGGGTTAATTCTGCATGGTTACAGGGTTAATTCTGCATGGTACAGGGTTAATTCTGCTGGTTACGGTTAATTCTGCGTGGTTACAGGGTTAATTCTGGCATGGTTACAGGTAATTCTGCTGGTTACAGGGTTAATTGCTGTACCATTTTGAGTTTTACAGTGGTTAATTCTGCATGGTTACAGGGTTAATTCTGCATGGTTACAGGGTTAATTCTGTGTGTGGTTACAGGGTTAATTCTGCGTGGTTTACAGGCGTTATTTCTGCATGGTTACATTTATAAATTCTGCATGTTACAGGGTTAATTCTGCGGTGGTTACAGGGTTATTTCTGCATGGTTACAGGGTTAATTCTGCATGGTTACATTATAAATTCTGCCATGGTTTACAGGGTTAATTCTGCGTGGTTACAGGGTTAAATCTGCGTGTTTTACAGGGTTATTTCTGCATGGTTACGGGTTAAATCTACGTGAGTTACAGTGTTAATTCTGCTCGTGGTTACAGGGTTAATTCTGCGTGCTTACAGGGTAATTTCTGCGTGTTTACAGGGTTATATTCTGCTGGTTACAGGGTTAATTTCTGCGTTTGGTTACAGTGTTAATTCTGCGTGGGTTACAGGGTTAATTCTGGCATGGTTACAGGGTTAATTCTGGTTAATTTCTGCGACGTGGTTACAGGGTTAATTCTGCATGGTTACAGGTGTAATTCTGCTTGTTACAGGGTTATTCTGCCATGGTTACAGGGTTAATTCTGCGTGGTTATACGGGTTAATTCTGCATGGTTACAGGTTAATCTGCGTGGTTACAGGGTTAATTCTGCATGGTTACAGGGTTAATTCTGCATGGTTACAGGGTTAATTCTGCATGGTTACAGGGTTAAATTCTGCATGGTTACAGGGTTAATTCGCATGGTACAGGTTATTTTTGCGTGGTTACAGGGTTACAACAGAAATACTCAAAGGCTAATAGTTTATGTTTCATTCTGAGAGGTCACGTTTTATGGTTTGGGGAAGGCTTAAACAAAATGATCAAAACAACGAGCTGTTTCCATGAAGTATCATCAAGTGTCCTCATGGCTGGAGCACGGGGTCTGAGCAGTGCTCTACAAGCATCACAACAATGGTTTATTTTTAATATGTGAGCCTTAGCAAGGCATTTATAGACGTTCTCAGGACCTTTACAAACGTCCTAAATCGTGTCTATTTCTAGTGATCAGGCTGGTTTGGTGTGTGTGTGTGTGTGTCAGAGAAGGCTGGTGGAGGAGCTATAGGAATGACGGGCTCCTTGTAAAGGCTGGAATGGAATAAATGGAACGGTATGGAACACATCAAACATATGGGGATACCACGTTTCACTCCGTTCCATCAATCCCGTTCCAGCTTTTACAATGAGCCCCGTCCTCCCTATAGCTCCTCCACCAGCCTGTGTGTTGGAGGATGGAGAAGCTGACAGAAGCATGGTGACATACAGGATGTGAACAGCTGCTGCCTAACAACCAAACAACCCACACACACACACACACACACACACACACACACACCACACACACACACACACACACACACACACACACACACACACACACACACACACACACACACACACACACACACACACACACACCACACACACACACACACACATACACACACACACACACACAAACAACCACACACAACACAACACACACACACACACACACCACACACCACACACACACACACACACACACACACACACACACACACCACACACACCACATACACACACATTCTGCTGTGTTTCTATTCACCACACTGAATGTCTGGAGTACCTGTTACGAATTACACTTCATCAACTCCTTCAAACACGCCATGTGCCTTAGAGAGAGAAAGATAAATTTTCTCTACACCCCATGCCAAAATGTGCTCGATTTGCTCCGAAATGAATTTTTAAATCTATTGTTTTTCTCTTCTTCTGTTCACGAGTTTGTTTGGTGAGGGGTGGTGAATGGCAGTGGCCCACGAGAGCCCCTGCGTCCTCGTGATGAGTTTTTTTTTTGTTTTTTGGCCCCCACCCCCATCTAAATGTTCTCTGCATAAACAGCGTCTATGCCTGTACACACGCTAATGCATAATGATTCGCTGCTTATAGGACGTCTTCAGCTCTGCTCTATAGCAAGCATACAGAGCAAATCATTTTTTTTTGATAAGACCTTCACAATGTGATGGATAAGCAATGATACCTATGTCTGGAGGTCAGAGAGACGACAGAGAAACAGGCAGACAGAAAGGGAGACACAGGCAGGCAGAACAGACAGGAACGAGAAACAGAACAGAGAAAGGAGAAACAGAGCGACAGCAGAAGAAACGCATGAGAAAGAGAAAACGAGAGAAAGAGAACAGACAGAGGAAACAGGGCCGAGAAACAATGGCCACGAAAGCAATGAGAACACAGAGAGAGAAACACAGAGAAACATGACGAAGAACGAGCACACAGACAGGAGACAGACAGGAACATAGGAAATCACGCCAGAGACACGAGACAGAGCAACGCAGAGAGAAGACATAGACTAGAAACCAGACGACCGAAACAGGTCAGAGAAGAAGAGAAACAGATCAGAGAAACAGACCGCAGAGAACAAACCGACAAGAAACAGGACAGCACAAGGAAACACAGACAGAGCCAACAGAGGAAAACAGAAGAGAATACCAACAGAGACAGTAAGGAAACAGAACAGAGAACAACGAGAACAACAGAAGAAACAGACAGAAAGACAGACCAGAAAAGCGAACAGGCCAGGAGAAAACAGACAGAAGAACCCAGGTGGACAGAGGAAACATGAGAATACAGACAGAGGAAAACATGATCGCGCACAGCAGACCCTACAGACCGATGAAACCAGAGAACGTCAGATAAACAGGCAGAAGACCCTAGACGTAGCGTCAGAAACAGATCTCAGAGAATAACCAGACAGAGACCACAGACCAGAGAGAAATTACTACTACACATGAGTGAAGAAACAGATGCCAGAGGAACACAGACAGGTACGAGAAACAGACCAGAAGAAACAGACAGAGAAACAGACGAAGGAAACGGGCGAGACGCAGAAGAAAGACAGAGAAACGACGAGAAAAGGCAGAGACAGGCAAGAAACAGAGGAAACAGAGAAACAGACAGGAGGAAATCAGTGCAGACAACAGGATCAGAGGCCAGAAACTGAGCGACAGAGAGAGATAACAAAAGAAAGAAATCAGACAGCACGCACACACAGGCAAAGAAAACGAAGCCGAATCACACGCACAGATGACTACCTAGCATGCACTACAACAGCGCCGCAGATCACAGAGGAAACAGACAGAAGAAACTAGCCCAGAAATCAGAGAAACCATGACAGAGAGGAGATACCACATGCAAGCAACAGACAGAGCCACTATCTCCTGCGAGAAACCCATGACCAGAGAACCTGTACGATCTAGCAAAGACCCATTACCTCTATCCTTGGCTTGTTCAATACTCACCCCTCTCTTTTTTCCCTCGTGGTTCATATTATGACCTCTCCTTCATGACATACAGGTGTCAATTAGAAACATCACGCACCACACCCGCTACTAGTGAAACGACTCCATCTTCCTTATGCTGTAGTCCAGAATCACGCACCACTGCCATTCAATACATACAGCTTTGGTGTACAAAGTTAATAAACAAGCCGCAGACTCTCCTTCATGAACAAACAGCACATGGTGGAGTGATAACGACAAAGAGTATCAACCACTTGTTCTTCTGGCACCACACACGACACTGACGAAACATGAGAAACAGACAGTCAAGATTATCCGACCCACATCACTCTATAGCAGAACATAGTGTCAACAGACAGCAGATAACTAGAGTCCATAACAGAGAGAAACAGTGAGACCATAGCATCGAATTAATCAACCAGACAGACGTACATCGTAGTACCAACCCCAGGACTCTAGTGTACAAACTAGGCAGACCGCTCGCTCTCACTTGCTGTCATTCACCCTCGCTCTCCTGCTTGTAACTCACATCTCTTTTCTCTGTCATTCCTTAACCTACCTCTCTTGTCTCGTGAATGCAGCTTCCTTCTTGTCGCCTGGTCTTTGTCATTCCACCTCTCTTCCTCTTCTCTTTAACCATAGGAACCGCTCTCTGACTTCATTGCTCCTTCATTCTAACCCTCTTCTCTCTACTTTGGAGACATTGTATGCGCATACACACCTCTCCCTCTTCTAGCTGATACATATCACTCATCACACCATCTCCTCCATCCACCCACCCTACACACAGCACCACACACACCACCTTACACACACACACTAGCGTACCCGGTCACATCACATCAACCACCACTACACATCCCGCCACATTCCCTACCTCGACCACAGAGATGGAGACGAGATATGGAAAAAACTGAAGAAAAAAGAGATGCTACTGTAGCTAGCTTATTAGGAGGTGCTGACCGCCTCCCTGTCTACTCCGCTGGCTGCTGAAGCACACGGCCAGGGGAAATGAGCTTGAAGGAAAGGGCAGCCTGGCAGCCATGTTCTCCAGGTGACCTTCTTTCAGAGTGGCAAAACGGGGAAGAGCGTGGTGGAGGGGGCCACATGACCTTTTTCCAGCCCAGTGGAGATGGCTGGCCCTGGGTCACAGGCTTTCTGAGCCCAGCCTGTAGCATCTATCCTCCAGGCCTGGTTAATAACACAGTGGKTTTGATTGGCCTCTCAGCTCGCCCAGCCCTTTGTGTCCTGATCCACTACACAATGGGAGCTGTCCGTCAGGAGCTCTGAGGTTTAACAAGGACTGCATGGATGGTAGGCAGAGGGAGAGACAGCGAGAGAGAGAAGAGAGATAGAGAGAGAG
>NW_019943141.1:0-8403 GCF_002910315.2 Salvelinus sp. IW2-2015
TAGAACTACGTGGTAGGAGCGATGATGTGTATACACCTCATAGAGGATGATGTACTGTATGAGGCATGATGTCGTCATTAGACTATAGAGGCATGATGTGCTATAGCACTATAGAGAGATGATGGTGTCATCACACTATAGAGAGGATGATGGTGTACAGACTTGAGGATGATGTGTATGAGGTGGTGATGTATGACTATAGAGGATGATTGTGTACCAGACTTACTAGAGGATAGATGTGTACAGACTATAGAGGCATGATGTGATATAGAGGCAATGATGTGTAAATGAAGACTATTAGGGATGATGTTACAAAGAAACCTATAGAGGATGATGTGTAATAGATATAGAGGATGATGTGTATAGAGGATGATTGTGTATAGACTATAGAGATGATGTGTACAGGCACTATTAGCAGGATGATTGTGTACAGGACTCTAGAGATGATGTGTCATAGAGGATGATTGTGTACACGACTATAGAGGATGATGTGTAGACTATAGAGGACGTGATAAGGTGAGTGTTAGATAGAGGATGATGTGAAGACTACTGAAGTTATGTGACTATAGAGGATGATGTGTCAGCACAGACCTATGCAGGATGATGCCTGATCTGCTATAGAGGATTGACTGTGTACACGACTATAGAGGATGTGTGTATAGCAGGGATGATGTGTAAGACTATAAGATGTTAGAGGAGCATTGTCTGCCTGTACGGAGTCTATGACTATAGAGGATGATGTGTATAAGGATGAATGTGTATAGAACTACAGAGGATGATGTGTATGAGGATGTGTGAATAGAGGACGACTCGTGTATAGACATAGAGGATGGTGTGTATTATGAGGTATGATGTGTATAGAACTATAGAGGACGTTGTGTATAGACTAATAGCAGGACGGTGTTGTATACGACTATAGCAGGATGGTGTGTATTAGAGGCATGATGTGTTTAACTACAGGCGTGATGTGTATAGAGGATGACTGTTGAATAGAGGACGCATGTGGTATAAGACTATAGAGGATGATGTGTATAGAGGATGATGGTGCAATAGGATACAGAGGATGATGTGTATAGACTATAGAGGACGCATGTGTCATCAGAGCTATTCAGAGGATTTGTTACTATACATATAAGGGATGTGTGTATAGGACATATAGAGGTGACGTGTATAGACTTTTAGTAGGGATGGATGTGTATAGACTACTAGAGGAATGCATGTGTATTAGATATAGAGCGATGTTGTGTACAGAACTAGTAAGAAACTGTGTTAGAAGATTGATTGTAGATAGAGGATTATGCTAGAGATGTAAGACTATAGAGGATGATGTGCTATAGAGGATGATCACGTGTATATACGACTATAAGAGGATTGAAATGTACTCAGACCTATAGAGGATTCGCTGTGTATAGAGGATTGATTGTGCTACTAGAGGATCGATGTCGTAGTATAGGTATATTAAGGACAGTGGGATGCGGTAGACTGATAGAGGATATTATAAGAGGATGACAGACTACTTGATATAGACGCGACTAATGTATAGACATAGGATGATGTCTATAGAGGATGATGTATCATCTGACGGATGATATAGCATGACATGATGTCATAAGCACTACTAGAGGATGAATGTAGGATATGTATATGACTTGAAATGTAGTAGAGTGAGTGTGGGTATTGATGTGTATAGAGGATGATGTGAATAAGAATGTGTATAGCTTATAAAGATGACGATAGTTTGGTGTGTTGGGATGTAAACTGAAATGTATCAGAGGATGATGTTAGATAGAGATGGTACTTAGTGTGATAGAAGAGGAATAGGATGATGTGAATAGAGGCTGATGGGTAATGTATAGGATATGTACTACTTAGACATGACGAGGATGATAGGGTCATAGAGGATGATGTTATCAGATACGAGATGATGTGTATAGAGGATGATGTATAGGAGTAGACTTTGAGTATTGACCTGTATAGAGGATGAATGGTGTATAGTTGGTGATGATGTGTTCATAGAGGCATGATGTTGTTACTATAGAGGCATGATGTATATAGACTGATAGAGCGATGCATGGTGCAAGTATATGAGAGGAATGAGCTTAGAATATGTATAAGACTATAGAAATTGATGGATAGAGGAGATGTAGTAGATATAGAGAAGATGCATGTACATAGAGGAGTGATGTTAGGCACTGATTGAGGATGATGGGTTAGAGATGTGTATATGAGTGACATGATGGCTCATATAGACTAAAGCATGATGTATATGACCGACTATAGGATATGTTATGCTATCCGAGGATGATGTTATAACTATGATGATGAATGTATATGATACTAGAGGATGATGTGTATAGAGGATGATGTTTATAGACTATAGAGGATGATGTATATGAACTATAGAGGAAGTGATCATGTGTATGACTATAGAGGATGATGCTGCTATATATACGAGGATGATGTTATAGACTATAGAGGACTGATGTATATATAGCGCTAGGTAGAGCCATAGATATAGAGGATGATGTAATAGAAGGCATGCAGTTACTATAGAGGGATGATGTTAATGAGACTATAGAGGGATGAGTAAATATAATGATGTACTATAGAACTATAGAGGCGATGGGTTAAGGATGTGTATATGAGGAGATGATGACATATGGTAAGTGTGTATATAGATGAGGTTATGATAATAAGGATGATGTGATGACATAGAGATGATGTGGTATAGACTATAGAGGATGATGTATGTATAATATGATACTATAGAGGATATGTGTAATAGAGGATGATGTATTACTATAGAGGATGATTGTATAAGATAGTATATGATTGATATAGACAGGATGAATGTGGTATAACTATGATATAGAGGATGATGTATTTAGACTATAGAGGATGATGTATATAGGACTATAAGATGATGATGTATATAGACTATAGAGGAGATTGATGAGATGAGTTAGACTATAGAGGATGATGGTTATAGACATAGAGGGATTGATGTGTACTAGATGACTATAGAGGATGATGTTGGTATAGACTATAGAGGATGATGTATATAGACTATAGGATGATGTTATAACGTATAGAGGATGATGTATATACTATAGAGGATGATGTAAATAGAGGATGAATGTATATAGACTATAGAGGATGATGTATATAGACTATAGAGGATGACTGTAACTATAGAGGATGATGTATATTAGACTATAGAGGATGATGTATAAGCTATAGAGGATGATGTATATAGAGAGGATGCAGGTATATAGACTATAGAGGATGATGTGTATAGAGATCGTGATATAGAGGATGATTATATAACTATAGAGGATGATGTGTAATGAGGGACTATAGAAAGGATGCATGTGTATAGACTATAGAGGATATGCTGTATAGACTATAGAGGATTGTGTATAACACTATAAGGATGATTGTATAAGGCATGATGTATTATTAGACTATAGAGGATGATGCTGTTATAGAGGATGATGTATATAGATGATGATGTATATAACTATAGAGGATGATGTGTATACATCTTATGATATAAAGAGGAATGGATATAGACTATATGAGGATGATGTATATAGACTATTAGCAGGAGATGTATATAGACTATAGAGATGATGTGTATAGACTATAGAGGATGAATGTGTATAGACTAATAGAGGATGATGTGTATACATACTTATATTGTATATAGAGGATTGATGTATATAGACTATTAGAGGATGATGTTATATAGACTATAGAGGGTATTGACTGTATTATAGACTATAGAGGATGATTGTGTACTAGACTATAGAGGCGATGATGGATATAGACTATAGAGGATTGATCTGTATATAGACTATAGAGATGATGTGTATAGAATCAAGGATGATGTGTATAGACTAGAGAGATGAGTATAATAGAGCGTGATAGAGGATGACTGATATAGAACTATAGAGGATGATGTGTCACGACTATAGAGGATGATGTGTATAGACTATAGAGGATGATGGTATACACTATAGAGGCATGATGTGTATAGACTATAGGAGGGATGATTTGTATAGAGGATGATGTGTATAGAGGATATGATGTGACTATAGAGGATGATGATAAGACTATAGTAGCGATGATGTATATAGACTATAGAGGATGATGTTATAAGACTGATAGAGCATGAGTTTATAGACCTATAGAGGATGATGTGTATAGACTATAGAGAGACTGTTATAGGGATGATTATATAGACTCAGTAGAGGATGATGTATATAGACTATAGAGGATGATGTATATAGACTATAGAGGATATGTATATAGAGGATGATGCTGTATAAGGACTATAGAGGAATGATGTGTATAGACTATAGAGAGGATGATGGTTATTAGAGGATGATGTGTATAGAGGATGATGTGTATAGACTAGAATTGAAAACATAAAACTGGACATTCTAATTGACTTCTATGCATAATTCACACTAAGTCATCTCTCTCACCACATTAAGTAATATCATTTAAAACATGTAGCAACATTTCACCATAAATATTGAACGACATAAAAAACATGAAAGATTTATCAGAGATCAAATGAGTTGTTCAAGTTTATTCTTTGTAAAATATTTAAAAAAAAATGTAGATCTTTCCCAAACGGTTGTTTAACGCGCCAAAACAAACAAAAAACTAAGAACAAGAAGGAGGTTTAAACTAATTCATAATGCCATTATCCCGTAGAGCTGTTTTGTTGAACCGTCAATAGCAGCACAGGTGACATTAGTCATAGAGGAATAATATACACTATATAATATGGCATATATCCCACAGGAATAATATACACTATATAATATGGCATATATCCCATAGGAATACAGAGCATATACAGCCAGGTACAAAAAGATTGGCACCTTTGATAAAGATGAACAACAAAGACTATAAAATAATGAGCGATATAGTATATGCTCAATTAAAACACACACACACATATATATATATATATATATATACACACACAGTGGCAAGAAAAGGTATGTGAACCCTTTGGAATTACCTGGATTTCTGAATAAAATGGTCATAAAATTTGATCTGATCTTCATCACAATAGACAAACACAGTGTGCTTAAACCTAATAACACACACATTATTGTATTTGTCTTGTTTATATTGAATACATCATTCAAACATTCACAGTGTAGAAGTTGGATAAAGTATGTGAACCCCCGAGGCTAATGACTTCTCCAAAAGCTAATTGGAGTCAGTAGTCAGCTAACCTGGAGTCCAATCAATGAGACGAGATTGGAGATGTTGGTTAGAGCTGCCCTGCCCTATAAAAAAACTTGCTTGCTATTCACAAGAAGCATTGCCTGATGTGAACCACGCCTCGAACAAAAGGGATCTCAGACGACCTAAGATTAAGAAGTGTTGACTTGCATAAAGCTGGAAGCGGTAAGACAAATTGTCTATAAATGGAGAAAGTTCAGCACTGTTGCTACTCTCCGTTTTGCCAAGATGACTGCAAGAGCACCGCGCAGAATGTTTAATGAGGTTAAGAAAAATCCTAGTGTCAGCTAAAGACTTACATAAATCTCTGGAACATGCTAGCATCTCTGTTGACGAGTCTACGACGCAAACGCATAAAACACTAATCAAGAATGGTGTTCATGGGAGGACACCACGGAAGAAGCCACTGCTGTCCAAAAAACCCATTGCTGCACGTCTGAAGTTTGCAAAAAGAGCACCTGGATGTTCCACAGCGCTACTGGCAAAATATCTGTGGGACAGATGAAACTACAGTTGAGTTGTTTGGAAGAAACATACAAACTCTAGTGTGTGGAGAAAAAAAGGCACAGCCACACCAACATCAAAACCTCATGCTCAACTGTAAAGTATGGTGGAGGAGCGTCATGGTTTGGAGCGGCTTTGCGCCCTCAGGCCTGGACAGCTTGCTATCATCAACGAAAAAAATGAATTCCCAAGTTTATTAAACATTTGCAGGAGAATGTTAGGCTATCTGTCCGCCCAATTGAAGCTCAACAGAAGCTTGGGTGATGCAACGACATAAAAATCTGTTGTTCTGACCCTGAACAAGGCAGTTAACCCACTGTTCCTAGGCTGTCATTGGAAATAAGAATTTGTTCTTAACTGACTTGCCCTAGTTAAATAAAGGTTAAATAAAAAATAAATAAAATAAAAAAACAGGACAACGACCCAAAAGTCAATAACAGAATGGGCTTGAACAGAATAAACTATTCCTTCTGTGTGTGGCCCAGTCAGTCCTGACCTCAACCCGAGATGCTGTGCATTACCTCAAGAGAGCAGTTCACACCAGACATCCAAAGAGCAGTTCACACCCAGACATCCCAAGAGCAGTTCACACCAGACATCCAAAGAGCAGTTCCCACCAGACATCCCAAGAGCAGTTCACATCAGACATCCAAAGAGCAGTTCACACCAGACATCCCAAAGAGCAGTTCACACCAGACATCCAAAGAGCAGTTCACACCCAGACATCACAAGAAGCAGCAGTTCCACCACGACATCCAAAGAGCAGTTCACACCAGACATCCAAAGAGCCAGTTCACACCAGACATCCAAAGAGCAGTTCACACCAGACATCCCAAAGAGCAGTTCACACCAGACATCCAAAGAGCAGTTCACCACCAGACATCCACAAGAGCAGTTCACACCAGACATCCACAAGAGCAGTCCACATCAAAGAGCAGTTCACACCAGACATCCAGCAGTTCACACCAGACATCAAAGAGCAGTTCACACCACGACATCCAGAGAGCAGTTCACACCAGACATCCCAAGATATTAGTGAACTGAAACAGTTTTGTAAAGAGGAGTGTTTGTTTGTGATCAAATTTTATGACCAATTTATGCAGAAATCCAGGTAATTCCAAAGGGTTCATATAATTTTTCTTGCCACCGTGTGTATATATATATATATATATTTTCTTATACTAATACAATTGGAATTTCTCAGAGAAAGAGATTTTGTTTAACAAGTAATATAACGTTTTCTCAAAAAGACAGGGGTCAAAATTGTTGCCGCCCCGTTTCAAAAACCTCTCGGCACTGACCCTATTTTCTAAAACGTTCCATTGGAGAACACATTGGGAGGACGTCTCAGATCATTCAGCCATCCCAGAATATTTTCTGTCTCAGTGCCGTTATCCTCGCCAATGCGTTAAGAACAGGGGTACCAATAATCTTGACCCTTATCTTTTGAGGGGGGGGGGGGGGGGGGTAATTACTTGTTGAACAAATCTCTTTCTCTGAGAAATTGTGTTAGATATGATTTTACACAGTCTAGTTTGCTAATCTTTATCAAGGGGTGCCAATAGTTTGGACCTGGCTGTAACGGCATATCTCATACCCTCATATAATACACAGCGTTACATGGCATATCTCATACCCTCATATAAATACACAGCACATCATACTATTACCCTCCCAGATTCCCTTCCTTCCCTCCCTCCGTACACACACACACACCACACACACACACACACACACCACACACCACACACACACACACACACACACACACACACACACACACACACACACACACACACACACACACAACACACACACACACACACCACACACACACACACAACACACAGCCTTAGTTAATCCAGAACATTTGAGACATACCAATAACAACTGTTTAACAGCACATTTTTAGTTTAAGAGACATTATCACCCACATTATAAAATGCAGAGTGGACAGTATATATATTATCATATATATATTAAAAAAAAAGACAATCTGTGAATGTTTAAAACACGGTTTACACAACGTCTATATGGTGACATGAGTAACACGCAGCGAATGAGAGAAGTAAACACATGCGCGTCCCTATCTACAGCCTTTTACATTGCAAGCACGTGTCGCTTGATCCAGACTTGTGGCACTCGAAGCTGACAAGGCCACAATGCTCTTCACACGTGACGACGGCCAAAACACCTCACTGAATGCAACTCAGCATTTTAAATTCTGAATTCAACTGAGATATACCTGCAATAGAGGCACAGAGAGAGAGAGACAAGAGCAGACAAGAGAAGAGAAGAGCAGAGAGCAGAGCACAGAGAGAGGAGAGACAGAGGCAGTGTGTATTGCTCTTATCGCTCAAACGAAGGTGTAATGTTCCATCTCGTCACAACTAACAGACGTTACCCCTCTTCAGAACCCTCAAGATAACCCCGTTCCCTTCAGACACCCTCAAGATAACCCCAGTCCCCTTTAAAACCTAAGATAAACGCCCGTTCGCCTCTAGAACCCTCCAAAGATAACCCCTTCCCTTTAGAACCTCAAAGATAACCCCGTTTCCTTTAGAACCCTCAAGAAACCCCGTCCCCTTTAGAACCCTCAAGCATAACCCTGTTCCATTCTCTCTCCATTTT
>NW_019943141.1:9632-25227 GCF_002910315.2 Salvelinus sp. IW2-2015
AAGATAGCTCTATCTACGTTATATACCACAGCTATACACTACGTTATACCACAGCTCTACACTAACTACGTTATACCACAGCTCTACACTACGTTATACCACAGCTCTACACTACGTATCATCAGCTCACTACGTTATACCACAGCTCTCATCTACGTTATACCACAGCTTCTACTACTAACGTTAATACCACAGCTCTATACTACGTTATACCACAGCTCTATACTACGTTATAACACAGCTCTACACTACGTTATACCACAGCTCTATACTATACGTTATACCACAGCTCTATACTCACGTTATACCACAGCTATACACTACGTTATACCACAGCTCTAACACTACGTTATACCACAGCTCTATACTACGTTATACCACAGCTCTACACTACGTTTATACCACAGCTCTATACCACAGCTCTACACTACGTTATACCACAGCTCTATACTACGTTATACCACAGCTCTATACTACGTTATACCACAGCTCTATACCTACGTTATACCACAGCTCTATACTACGTTATTCCACAGCTCTCATACTACGTTATACCACAGCTCTACACTACGTTATACCACAGCTATCACTACGTTATACCACAGCTATACACTACGTTATACCACAGCTATACACTACGTTATATAACCAACAGCTCTATACTTACGCTTATACCACAGCTCCACACTACGTTATACCACAGCTCTACACTACGTTATAACCACAGCTCTAATACTACGTTATACCACAGCTCTACACTACGTTATACCACAGCTCTACACTACGTTATACCACAGCTCTACACTACGTTATACCACAGCTCTATACTACGTTATACCACAGCTCTACACTACGTTATACACAGCTCTACACTACGTTATACCAACCGTATGCTCTATACTACGTTATACCACAGCTCTACAACTACGTTATACCACAGCTCTACACTACGTTATACCACAGCTCTACACTACGTTATACCACAGCTCTATACTACGTTATACCACAGCTCTACACTACGTTATACCACAGCTCTACACTACGTTTATCCACAGCTCTATACTACGTTATACCACAGCTCTATACTAGGTTATACCTCTACACTCACCACCACACATTACCACCCACCCTACCACCAAATACCACCCTCATTACACCCGCCATACCACCATATTACCACCTATTACCACCCTACCACCTTTACACATTACCACCCTATACTAGTGGTATAGCTGTAACCAGGAAGTAACTAGTGTAGAGCTGTAACAAGGAAGTAACTGGTGTAGAGCTGTAACCAGGAAGTAACTGGTGGTAGAGCTGTAACCAGGAAATAACTGTGGGTAGAGCTGTAACCAGGAAGTAACTAGTGGTAAGCGCTGTAACCAGGAAGTAACTCGTGGTAGAGCTGTAACCAGGAAGTAACTAGTGGTAGAGCTGTAACCAGGAAGTAACTAGTGGTAGAGCTGTAACCAGAAAATAACTGGTGGTAGAGCTGTAACCAGGAAGTAACTAGTGTAGAGCTGTAACCAGGAAGTAACTGGTGGTAGAGCTGTAACCAGGAAGTAACTCGTGGTAAAGCTGTAACCAGGAAGTAACTCGTGGTAGAGCTGTAACCAGGAAGTAACTGGTGGTAGAGCTGTAACCAGGAAGTAACTAGTGGTAGAGCTGTAACCAGGAAGTAACTGGTGGTAGAGCTGTAACCAGGAAGTAACTCGTGGTAAAGCTGTAACCAGGAAGTAACTCGTGGTAGAGCTGTAACCAGGAAGTAACTGGTGGTAGAGCTGTAACCAGGAAGTAACTCATGGAGAGCTGTAACCAGGAAGTAATTAGTGGTAGAGCTGTAACCAGGAAGTAACTCGTGGTAGAGCTGTAAGCAGGAAGTAACTAGTGGTAGAGCTGTAACCAGGAAGTAACTTGTGGTAGAGCTGTAACCAGGAAGTAACTGGTGGTAGAGCTGTAACCAGGAAAGTAACTGGTGGTAGAGCTTGTAACCAGGAAGTAACTGGTGGTAGAGCTGTAACCAGGAAGTAACTGTGGTAGAGTTGTAACCAGGAAGTAACTCATGGTAGAGCTGTAACCAGGAAGTAACTCATGGTAGAGCTGTAACCAGTACATGAAGCTGCATTAGCCTCTGTCATTGAGTGGTGTACATGACCTTGATGATGGTGGGAAAGGCTTGTATCATTATTAAAAGTCAATTTGACTGACAGTTTTTGATATTCGTTCATCATAGCAAAGCTAACTGCTTAATAATACTGTTTTAGAAATATCAGTGTGTCTGACTACTAGTGTATTATGTTAAGTAAAGACATCATAGAATCAACTAAGAACATCTTATTTAATAAATATTAGCTTGACTATAAAATATTTAAAAAATCATAACATAAGAAAAACTCAATACCTTTAGATTAGCACAAATAAATACAAATAGCTTTACTAAATAACCTAATATTTATTAACAGTACAAATATTAAAAACATTAAGTGATAATAAATCTTATTGATATCTGAGTCAGTAGTCCTTTTATGATATGAGTTCTACTGATATTTGGAGTTTGTTTTTTGTTGCGTAGTCACAACTCAATTTCTTTAATAAGTTAGGCAGTTACGGTGTACAAGCCGAGCCCAAAGTCTCAACCTGCGGTTTTGACAATCTCTCTCTGCCTGGTTCGCCTGCTTCATCTCCAGCACTCGTTCCGTTTGGGAAGTTTGATTTGGTCTCGGAGAAGGAAAGCTCCGACACCTGTCCATCAAGGCAGCGGTATAGATAGTGGAATGGTGAAGTCTTTAAAAGCATGACGCACGTTCTGAGACGTGAGCAGCAACCCACAGCTCTGTCGGGACAAACTCCCCCGCGGCAGCTCAAATGGGAAATTAAATTCAAATTAAAATGTGTCGTTGCAGCTTCTCTTTCTTCACACAGAGTAAATCCTTCAGAACCGAAGACAGTACGGCCGTACATGAGGACACGACTTTACATTAATCAGTAGTAATATTCACAGTTTTACCTCAGACCAGAGCATAACACGGCGCAGGAGAGGTCAGAGGGACCAGGGAAACAGGACCGAAGAGAATGTTCTGGGGTCGGAGACCTCTGTTGCATGTTATCACTAACAACACAGCGGCAAAACAACACACAAATACTTACTGTTTCCACAATGGTTTAATTGTTCTGCTCTCTCTGTTGTAAGCATCTCTGTTTCACTCTTGCTCCACAACACACATCCATTATGTTTTTCACAAAAGCTGCAATGGAGAAAAATAGTCAACATCAAATATTATTCATCACATGCTTCGTAAACAACGGGTGTGGACTAACAGTGAAATACTTACTGACGGGTTCTTCCCAACAATGCAGAGAGAAAGAAAATAGAGAAATAATAGAAACATAAAACATGTAATAATACAAGTAGTAATAAATACATAATTAGTAATGATAACTAGGTTATATACACAGGGTACCAGTACTGAGTAATGATAACTAGGTTATATATACAGGTGTACAGTAATGAGTAATGATAACTAGGTTATATACACAGGGTACCAGTACTGAGTAATGATAACTAGGTTATATACACAGGGTACCAGTACTGAGTAATGAATAACTAGGTTTATACACAGGGTACCAGTACTGAGTAATGAATAACTAGGTTATATACACAGGGTACCAGTACTGATGATAATGATAACTAGGTTATATATACACAGGGTACCAAGTACTGAGTAATGATAACTAGGCTATATACACAGGGTACTAGTACTGAGTAATGAAACTAGGTTATATACACAGGAACCAGTACTGAGTAATGATTAACTAGGTTATATACACAGGGTACTAGACCGAGTAATGATAACTAGGTTTATATACACAGGGTACCAGTACTGAGTAATGATATCTAGGTTATATACACAGGGTACCAGTACGGAGTAATGATAACTAGGCTATATACACAGGGTACTAGTACTGAGTAATGATAACTAGGCTATATATACAGGGTACAGAGTACTGAGTAATGATAACTAGGTTATTATACACAGGGTACTGGAGTAATGATAACTAGGTTATATACACAGGGTACAGTACTGAGTAATGATAACTAGGTTATATACACAGGGTACTAGGACCGAGTAATGATAACTAGGTTAAACACAGGGTACCAGTACTGAGTAATGATAACTAGGTTATATACACAGGGTACCAGTACTGAGTAATGATAACTAGGCTATATACACAGGGTACTAGTACTGAGTAATGATAACTAGGTTATATCACAGGGTACCAGTACTGAGTAATGATAACTAGGTTATATACACAGGGTACTAGGACCGAGTAATGATAACTAGGTTATATACACAGGGTACCAGTACTGAGTAATGATAACTAGGTTATAACACAGGGTACCAGTACGGAGTAATGATAACTAGGCTATATACACAGGGTACTAGTACTGAGTAATGATAACTAGGCTATATATACAGGGTACCAGTACTGAGTAATGATAACTAGTTTATTACACAGGGTACCAGTACTGAGTAATGTTAACTAGGTTATATACACAGGGTACCAGTACTGAGTAATGATAACTAGGCTATATACACAGGGTACTAGTACTGAGTAATGATAACTAGGTTATATACACAGGGTACCAGTACTGAGTAATGATAACTAGGTTATATACACAGGGTACTAGGACCGAGTAATGATAACTAGGTTATATACACAGGGTACCAGTACTGAGTAATGAAACTAGGTTATATACACAGGGTACCAGTACGGAGTAATGATAACTAGGCTATATACACAGGGTACTAGTACTGAGTAATGATAACTAGGCTATATATACAGGGTACCAGTACTGAGTAATATAACTAGGTTATATACACAGGGTACCAGTACTGAGTAATGATAACTAGGTTATATACAACAGGGTACCAGTACTGAGTAATGATAACTAGGTTATATACACAGAGTACAGTACTGAGTAAATGATAACTAGGTTATATACACAGGGTACCAGTACTGAGTAATGATAACTAGGTTATATACACAGGGTACTGAGTAATGATAACTAGGTTATATACACAGGGTACCAGTACTGAGTAATGTTAAACTAGGTTATATACACAGGGTACCAGTACTGAGGAATGATAACTAGGTTATATACACAGGGTACCAGTACTGAGTAATGTTAACTAGGTTATATACACAGGGTACCAGTACTGAGTAATGATAACTAGGTTATATACACAGGGTACCAGTACTGAGTAATGTTAACTAGGTTATATACACAGGGTACCAGTACTGAGGAATGATAACTAGGTATATACACAGGGTACTGAATAATGATAAACTAGGTTATATACACAGGGTACTGAGTAATGATAACTAGGTATATACACAGGGTACTAGTAACAGAGTAATGACAACTAGGCTATATATACAGGGTACTAGTACAGAGTAATGACAACTAGGCTATATATACAGGGTACTAGTACTGAGTAATGATAACTAGGATATAATACACAGGGTACTAGTACTGAGTAATGATAACTAGGTTATATACACAGGGTACTAGTACTGAGT
Source organism: Salvelinus sp. IW2-2015 (assembly GCF_002910315.2). Lineage (NCBI taxonomy): Eukaryota > Metazoa > Chordata > Actinopteri > Salmoniformes > Salmonidae > Salvelinus > Salvelinus sp. IW2-2015. The sequence goes on from NW_019943141.1 coordinate 15,216, forward strand.
AATGATAACTAGGCTATATACACAGGGTACTAGTACTGAGTAACAGATAACTAGGTTATATACATAGGGTACTATACAGAGTAATGACAACTAGGTTATATACACAGGGTACTGAGTAATAACTAGGTTATATACACAGGGTACCATACTGAGTAATGATAACTAGGTTATATACACAGGGTACCAATACTGAGTAATGATAACTAGGTTATATACACAGGTACCAGTACTGAGTAATGATTAATAGGCTATTTACACAGGGTACCAGTACTGAGTAATGATAACTAGGCTATTTACACAGGGTACAGTACTGAGTAATGATAACTAGGTTATATCACAGGGTACTAGTACAGAGTAATGACAACTAGGTTATATATACACAGGGTACTAGTACTGAGTAATGACAACTAGGCTATTTACACAGGGTACCAGTACTGAGTAATGATAACTAGGCTATTTACACAGGGTACCAGTACTGAGTAATGATAACTAGGTTATATACACAGGGTACTAGTACAGAGTAATGACAACTAGGTTATATACACAGGTACTAGTACTGAGTAATGATAACTAGGCTAATATACATAGGGTACTAGTACAGAGTAATGACAACTAGGCTATTACACAGGGTACTAGTACTGAGTAATGATAACTAGGTATATAACACAGGTACCAGTACTGAGTAATGACACTAGGCTATTACACAGGGTACTAGTTAACCCAAAGATCACCCATGACTAACTATTTAGCAGTCTTATGATTTGGGGGTGAAGCAATGGGAACACAAGCAAAATACTGTTTTCGTAAAAGATAAATCAATTATCAACCAACAGCGATGGTACAAACTAAGAGGCATATCCTTTCAATAGAATTGTGATGTATTTGGGGTTTTACCGCAGAGCATTATGGGAGTTGGACGTGTTGGAGATAATCACGTTCAAGATAAATGGTTGAACTGAGTTCCTGTCTCATCATTATTGAATTGTTATACGAGACATGGTTATGAAACCCACGAGACGTAACCACAAAAGATCGGCGATGAGTAAGTCTGAACCTACAGAAGGCCTGTTCACACCAGATGTTTTCACTGACACAGTCAAGGCTAATGTTAGCTAAATGTATTGCTTGCAAGAGAGCTAGGCTAATGTTAGCTAAATGTTTGCTTGCAAGAGAGCTAGGCTATGTTAGCAAATGTATTGCTTGCAAGAGAGCTAGGCTAATGTTAGCTAAATGTATTGCTTGCAAGAGAGCTAGGCTAATGTTAGCTAAATGTATTGCTTGCAAGAGAGCTAGGCTAATGTAGCTAAATGTATTGCTTGCAAAGAGAGCTAGCTAATGTTAGCTAAATGTATTGCTTGCAAGAGAGCTAGGCTAATGTTAGCCAAATGTATTGCTTGCAAGAGAGCTAGGCTAATGTTAGCTAATGTATTGCTTGCAAGGAGCTAGGCTATGTAGCAAATGTATGCTTGCAGAAGTAGCAGCTAATGTTAGCTAAATGTATTGCTTGCAAGAGAGCTAGGCTAATGTTAGCTAAATGTATTGCTTGCAAGAGAGCTAGGCTAATGTTAGCTAAATGTATTGCTTGCAAGAGAGCTAGGCTAATGTTAGCCAAATGTATTGCTTGCAAGAGAGCTAGGCTAATGTTAGCTAAATGTATTGCTTGCAAGAGAGCTAGGCCTAATGTAGCAAATATTGCTGCAGAGAGCTAGCATGTAGCTAATGTATTGCTTGCAAGAGAGCTAGGCTAATGTTAGCCAAAATGTATTGCTTGCAAGAGAGCAAGGCTAATGTTAGCTAAATGTATTGCTTGCAAGAAGCAAGGCTAATGTTAGCTAAATGTATTGCTTGCAAGAGAGCAAGGCTAATGTTAGCTAAATGGATTGCTTGCAAGAGAGCTAGGCTAATGTTAGCCAAATGTATTGCTTGCAAGAGAGCAAGGCTAATGTTAGCTCAAATGTATTGCTTGCAGAGAGAGCTAGGCTAATGTTAGCCAAATGTATTGCTTGCAAGAGAGCAAGGCTAATGTTAGCCAAATGTATTGCTGCAAGAGAGCAAGGCTAATGTTAGCTAAATGTATTGCTTGCAAGAAGCAAGGCTAATGTTAGCCAAATGTATTGCTTGCAGAAGAGCTAGGCTAATGTTTAGCCAAATGTATTGCTTGCAAGAGAGCAAGGCTAATGTTAGCTAAATGTATTGCTTGCAGAGAGCTAGAGCTAATGTTAGCCAAATGTATTGCTTGCAAGAGAGCTAGGCTAATGTTAGCCAAATGTATTGCTTGCAAGAGAGCAGGCTAATGTTAGCTAAATGTATTGCTGCAGAGAGCTAGGCTATGTTAGCAAAATGTATGCTTGCAAGAGAGCAAGGCTAATGTTAGCTAAATGTATTGCTTGCAAGAGAGCAAGGCTAATGTTAGCTAAATGTATTGCTTGCAAGAGAGCAAGGCAAAGTTAGCTAAATGTATTGCTTGCAAGAGAGCAGGCTAATGTTAGCCATGTATTGCTTGCAAGAGAGCAAGGCTAATGTTAGCCAAATGTATTGCTTGCAAGAGAGCTAGGCTAATGTTAGCCAAATGTATGCTTGCAAGAGAGCAAGGCTAATGTTAGCCAAATGTATTGCTGCAAGAGAGCAAGGCTAATGTTAGCAAAATGTATTGCTTGCAAGAGAGCAAGGCTAATGTTAGCAAATGTATTGCTTGCAAGAGAGCAAGCTAATGTTAGCTAAATGTATTGCTTGCAAGAGAGCAAGGCTAATGTTAGCCAAATGTATTGTTGCAAGAGAGCAAGGCAATGTTAGCCAAATGTATTGCTTGCAAGAGAGCTAGGGCTAATTAGCCAAATGTATTCCTTGCAAGAGAGCTAGGCTAATGTTAGCTAAATGTATTGCTTGCAAAGAGCTAGGCTAATGTTAGCTAAATGTATTGCTTGCAAGAGAGCAAGTGCATAGTTGAGCTAGCTAAGAGAAGAGACTTAGCATCGTCATGGACAGCAGAAAATAACTTGAGACAGACGTTGGGGAAACAACAACAAATTAAAAATGGAGGAATATACAGTATTTAAAGGAAAGAAGTGAATACTGCATGGGTCTAATCGGTATGTGTTATACTGTATGGGTAGTAATTGTAGTTGTTTTATACGTATAGGGTACTAATTGGTATGTGTTATACTGATGGGTACTAATTGGTAATGTGTTTATACAAATGGGTATATTTGTATGTGTGTATAACTGTATGGTTACCAGAAATTGTTTTTGTAATGTGTTACTGAAGTCTTGTATGGTTGTACTTAAAATTGGTATGGTTATACTGTAATGGTTGTACAAATTGGTATGTGTTAAACGTCATGGTTACTAAGTATGTGTTATCGTGTTAATTGTATTGTAACTGTATCTACAATCTGGTATGTCTATACTGTAGGGTTACTAATTAGTAGTGTTTAAACTGTATGGGTATTATTGCTAATGTGTTATTTTCTAGGTACGATGTGTATAACAGGAGAGGGCAGCCTGCAATCAGAGCCAGACAGACCAGGCCTGCACAGCCCAGACAGACCAGGCCTGCTACAGCCCAGACATGACCAGGCGGCCTGCTACATGCCAGAACAGACCAGGCCTGCTACAGCCAGACAGACCAGGCGCTACAGCCAGAACAGACCAGGCCTGCTACAGCCAGACAGACCAGGCCTGCTAACATCCAGAGACAGACCAGGCCTGCTACAGCAGACAGACCAGGCCTGCTACAACCAGACAGACCAGGCCTGCTACATCCAGAAAGACCATGGGGCACTGCTACAGCCAAACAGACCAGGCTGCCTACAGCCAGACAGACCAGGCCTGCACAGCATGAACAGACCAGCTGCTACAGCCAGACAGACCAGGCCTGCTACAGCCAGACAGACCAGGCCTGCTACAGCCAGACAGACCAGCCTGCTACAGCCAGACAGACCAGGCCTGCTATAGCAGAACAAACAGGACGCTACAGCAGACAACCAGGCCTGTTACAGCCAAGACAGACCAGGCTGCTACATCCAGACAGAAGACCAGGGCCTGCTACAGCCAGACAGACCAGGCCTCAACAGCCAGACAGACCAGGCCTGCTACATCCAGACAGGACACGTAAAAATAGATATATTGTGAAACTACTTTTCACCAAAACAACTAAACCTGTTGCTGAAATGTTCCACAGAAGAAATCAGGTAGAGGGAACAGACAATGTTAGCTGCTGGGTTATTAAAACCCCCATAAGGTCGATGCCCCCCCCCCCCCCCGCATAACTCCAATTAGCATAATAACAATACCCTTAAAAGACAGTCAGTTAAAGTTTGTTGTTGTTGCATTGGCTGCATCTCAATCCTCCACATCCTCCTTACGTTGACCTTCAGCATCTGAGGTGAAAGGTCACAGAGTTTGAGTGGTGTTTATTAACAGACCACGAGACATCCTGAAACTCGGTCTTCTCACAAAAAATTGTCAATAGCGTCCAAATGGTTTGGCAAATCCAAACTCTTACCTTGACTTGTCCCTCAGGAAGTTCCAGTGCTGTGAGGACCGACGCCGGGGATGAGAAGAAGGTATGGGAAGCCAAAACATTTAATCAGGAACAGACATAAAACAAGACAGGAACAGCGTCAGCACACGGGTCTACAAGGACAAAAGACAATCAATCCAGAAGTCGGGAACAGAGCGGGGGAACAGACAGATACAGGGAAGGTAATGACAGAGGTGAGTGAGTCCAGGTCAGTCCAATAAACGCTGATGCACATGACGGGGGAAAGGGAGGTGTGCGTAATGATGATGGCAGGAGTGCGTAATGCTGGAGGGGCCTGACGCCTTCGAGTGCCAGGGAGGAAGAGCGGGAGCAGACGTGACAGTCAGTACTCTCTTTGAGCCGGGTGTTTGAGTAGGCTAAACTAGCTAGCTGCATTTGCTAACTAAGTAAGAGAAACTGAAATTGAAAGAATACATTTTTTGAAGAAATTAATTTGATCAAAACTGTTCAACTATTGTATTTCTCTCTCTTTGAGTTAACTACTGACCACATTTTAAACACTGCAGTGCTAGCTAGCTGTAGCTAATGCTTTCAGCACTAGATTCATTCTCTGATATTTCGACTGGCTAGACAAAATGTAAGTTCATGCTGCAAGATCTCTGATAGGTTGGAGGACGTCCCCCGGAAGTTGTCATTATTACTGTGTAAGTCTATGGAAGGGGGTGAGAACCAAGAGCCTCTAAAGGTTTTGTATTGAAGTCAATGTACCCAGAGGAAGAAGGAAGCTAGCTGTCCTCCAGCTACACCATGGTGCTACCCTACAGAGTGCTGTTGAGTCTACTGTAGAGTTTCAATGCAGAACAGTGTGTTTTAATCAATTATTTGGTTACGTGAATATATTTAGTATATTTTTATCTAAAAATAATATATTTTTTAAATGTTTTAGCATTTTTGTTTTATTGAAATTCACTGAGGAGGATGGTCTTACCCGTCCTTTTCTGAGGAGCCTCCACTGACGGCTACTAAGTCTGTCCCCTGTTGCTGGGGGTCCACACGGCTACTTCCTGCGCCATGCTCACCGGCACAGCGGCCCGCTCGCCTCCATCGACCGCTTCCTGATCCTGGCTGTTACACAGCGCGCCACAGCACACCCTCGGTCTCGTCCTGGCCTGCTAAGCCAGGCACCTGGCTCTGTCTCGGCCTATAGCCAGACACGAGCCTGCGTAGGCGCTGCCTGGCTGTGGCCTGCGTACGCCACTACGCCACTCGGCACTCTGTTGCGTGCGTCACGCACCGACACGCAGAGCGCAGCGCCTCCTCGCTCAGGCCACCTCGGCCCACTGCTCATGAGCCACACGCCGGAACAGCCCAGCACGCGCCTGCGTGCCTGCGTCTTGCAGTCTGGAGGCACCCCTGTGACGCAGCGCCCCCCCCCTGGTCTGCTCTGGCTGCGTAACCGCACCGACCTGGGCACACCGACCCAGGCCTCCGTACAGGCCACGCACGACAGACCAGACCCACGCGCCTGCCTACAAAACGCCAACAACCAGCGCCCTGCATACTAACCTACCAGCAACACCAGCCCCAGCGGCCTGCTACATCGCCCAGACCCACCCGACCAGCCTGTTTCCTACCACGCCAGCACCAGACCAGCGCCTCCCGCACACCACTCCAGCCACCAGCACCAAGCGCCTGCCATACAGCCCAGACATCAGCCCAGGCCTGCCTACAGCCAGAGACCCCGGCCTGCTACCACTCCAGACAGGACACGTCTAACAACCCATCAGCATATACCTCTCGCTGAAACTACTTTCCTCCACCCAAACCTTAGCATATCTCGCAAACTGTTGCTCGAACAGAATGTTCCCACAGAAGAAATCAGGCGGCTATATGGAGACCGGGGCGACATCAAAGTGTACATACGTGTGGTTTAGGTTTAGCCTGACTGCAGTTGGCGTTGTAGGTGGAGGCCTAAATTAGGGCCCCGCCCAATAGGCCCGAATGACACCTCCCTACACCACCTTCGTTCCCGGACCCGCCGCGGATAACCTTCTCAATTTAGAATATATATAACAATTATCCCCCTATAAAAGCAAGGGTCAGTTTTAGAGTGGTGTTGTTGGGCCAGCATTTTGCCGACTGACACAATCTCACAACTCCTCACCACACATCCTCCTTACCGTTGACTTCCCACGCATCATTCTTTCAGGAGTTCTCGTATCCAAGTGTCCACCAGAATGTTGAGTTCGAGTCTCATTAGGTTGAAGCAGACACGCGAATCCGTGCTGAAATGAGGAGACATCGCGTCTACTCACCACAAAAATTCGTCAGTAAGGCGAATCAAAGTGGCTTCTTTCTGGCAGAGAGAGGCTGCGCAAAACTACGTTGACCCTGCCGTATTGACCATATAGCATCGCTCTGCAGCCCAAGAACCCGTCCACGTGCCTGGTGGGAGGACCGACGCGGCGGATGGATGCAAGCAAAGTGAACAGCGTGGTCCAGTTGGGAAGCCCCCAAAACATTTAATCAGGAACAGACCATAAACAAACCAGGAACAGCGTCCAGCAACACGGGTCTATTTATCGGTGGCTGGACACAAAAATACGACAAGGGGTGCACAGAATCACTAACACAGAGGACGCTCCGGGCTCCACGGTATGGATTAAGCAGAAGACGGGGTGGAACAGACAGATATACAGTTGAAGACCGTAATCCTCTCACGAGTACAGCACGCGTCCGCGGGGAGTAGAGTCCACGGATTCCACACCGGAAGTTCCCTCCACTACCACTACACGGAGACGCCCTTGACTCTAACCGCGACGCAACATGCCGGGGGGGATAATCACGAGAGAGGATATGATGCGTCTTATAAGATTGCAATGGAAGGAAATCGACAATGTCCAAATGCTGAGGACCAAGTGGAAGAACACGAATGAAACAGCCACCCTTCGAGTTGGAAGTTGCCAAGGGCAGACAAGTAGCGTGCGCTATTTCTAGCACACAGTGACTAGTAACCAAGGGACTCTCTCTCTCGGGGGAGGCCGGGCGAGTGTTCCCTCCTGAGGCATAGGCCCTAAACGGGGTAACTCGCTTGCACATTTGCGTCAACTGAACGATACACCGAACACCACAATGTCACTCATTAGTTGAAGAATGACCCATTCCATGTTTGAAGAAAGGTTATGAGGTCTTCGATCCAAAAGAGGCTGTCAACTATTGCCCGACTTTCATCCTCTCTTTGGAGTTTAACTCTCTGACCACATTTAAACCTGCGAGTTGCCTAGCTAGTCGTGGCTAGCGGACTAATCGACTCTTGCACGCAAATACGATCGCTCGCATTCTCTGATTATGATCGGTTTCGACCTCGGAGGGCCTAGACAATGGTGAAGCTTCATGCCCTCGCATGAGATTCTTCACTGAACTAGGTTCGGAGGTACCGTCCCCCGGAAGTGTCATGTGAATTACACCTTGTGTACGAGTCCCTACGTGGAGGGGCAGCGGGGGTCGAGCAACCACAGAGCCTCTAAGAGGTATCTGGTGTAATTCTCGCCAAGCAATGTACCCCAGAGGAGAGAGGCATAGCTAGCCCTGGTCTCTCCCTCGACAGCTACAGACCATTGGTGATAACGGCTACACACGAGCTCGTCTGGTTGAGTCGCATTACTGTCATTGAGTTTTCAATTGGCACGACAGACACTCGTGTTATATACGATATCACACCTATTCGTGGTTACGTGCATTCATATCACTCTTGGAAGTATAACGGTTTCCCTATTCCTACATTCACTCAAAAGATAAATATCATTGCGGGCTTTACCTAAAACATGTACTAGATGTGTGTTGTTTGATATAATGAGAAAGGTTCAGCTGAACGGACGATCGGTACTATCCACAGCATCAATTCTTTTCACATGCAGGACCCATACCACCTAGAGCACGGCTACTACTAATTAGTCTCTAGTCCCCTCCGTTGGACAAGGCGAGGAGTCCACACCGCGTCTCTAATCTGAGCTCTGTCCCTGTTCTGGCCGGGTCACACACACGGCTACCTGACTCTGTCCCCTGCTCCTCGCTACGGCGGTCCCACCACACCGGCTACGACGATATCCTGCTCCACCCTGTCATGACCCTGGCACAGAGAGGTCCAACACGCGCTACCTGAGCCTGGCTCACACGGTTGTTGGGGTCCACAAGACTACTAAGTCTGTCCCCTGTTTTGGGGTCCACAAGACTACTAAGTCTGTCCCCTGTGTGGGGGTCCACAAGACTACTAAGTCTGTCCCCTGTTGTTGGGGTCCACAAGACTACTAAGTCTGTCCCCTGTTGTTGGGGGTCCACAAGACTACTAAGTCTGTCCCCTGTTGCTGGGGGTCCACAGACTACTTAAGTCTGTCCCTCTGTTGCTGGGGGTCCACACGGCATACTGATCTGTCCCCTGTTGCTGGGGGTCCACACGGCCTACTGAGTCTGTCCCCTGTTGCTGGGGGTCCCACGGTCTACTGAGTCGTCCCCTGTTGTTGGGGGTCCACAAGACTACTAGTCCTGTCCCCTGTTTTGGGGGTCCACCAAGATACTAAGTCTGTCCCCTGTTGTGGGGGTCCACAAGACTACTAAGTCTGTCCTGTTGTTTGGGGTCCACAAGACTACTAAGTCTGTCCCCGTTGTTGGGGGCTCCACAAGACTACTAAGTGTCCTGTTGCTGGGGGTCCACAAGACTACTAAGTCTGTCCCCTGTTGTTGGGGGTCCACAAGACTACTAAGTCTGTCCCTGTTGCTGGGGGTCCACACGACTACTATGTCTGTCCCCTGTTGCTGGGGGTCCACGACTACTATGTCTGTCCCCTGTTGCTGGGGTCCACAAGACTCCTAAGTCTGTCCCCTGTTGTTGGGGGTCCACAAGACTACTAAGTCTGTCCCCTGTTGTTGGGGTCCACAAGACTACTAATCTGTCCCCTGTTGTTGGGGGTCCACAAGACTACTAAGTCTGTCCCCTGTTGCTGGGGTCCACACGACTACTATGTCTGTCCCCTGTTGCTGGGGGCCACTCGACTACTATGTCTGTCCCCCTGTTGCTGGGGTCCACACGACTACTATGTCTGTCCCTGTTGCTGGGGGTCCACACGACTACTATGTCTGTCCCCTGTTGCTGGGGGTCCACACGACTACTATGTCTGTCCCCTGTTGCTGGGGGTCCACACGACTACTATGTCTGTCCCCTGTTGCTGGGGTCCACACGACTACTATGTCTGTCCCCTGTTGCTGGGGGTCCACTACGACTACTATGTCTGTCCCCTGTTGCTGGGGTCACACGACTACTATGTCTGTCCCCTGTTGCTGGGGGTCCACACGACTACTATGTCTGTCCCCTGTTTGCTGGGGGTCCACACGACTACTATGTCTGTCCCCTGTTGCTGGGGGTCCACACGACTACTATGTCTGTCCCCTGTTGCTGGGGGTCACACCACGACTACTATGTCTGTTCCCCTGTTGCTGGGGGTCCACAGCTTGTCTCCCTTGCGGTCACAACGA
>NW_019943141.1:27848-35328 GCF_002910315.2 Salvelinus sp. IW2-2015
CGACTACTATGTCTGTCCCCTGTTGCTGGGGGTCCACACGACTACTATGTCTGTCCCCTGTTGCTGGGGGTCCACACGACTACTATGTCTGTCCCTTGCTGGAATGGCAGCATATTGACACAGTCTATAAAAAAAAAAAAAAATCACTGAAACACTTTCGACCTCAGGCAGCACACACCGTGTTAACGGCTTACACAGGTGCAATCTGTGGCCGTGAGAGGCGTCACTGAGGTCAAAAAGACAAACTGAAGAGCTGCAGCTGTTCTTTGTGTAAGATCTCCATCACTACTGGGGATAAAATCACGCAGGTCTGGCCGTCAGTGTGTACAATGACACAGAGACACATGCCTACCAGCCAGCTTATAGAAACATGGACAAGTCTTTAAAAAGGAGAGCTGGGTAGCATGAAAGACATGACAGTGAAGCTTAGCATTAAGCCAGACAGTAAGTGTTAGTAATTGAATTACATTTTGCATTAGCTTGTTGGCAGTTTAACTAAATTCAGATCTTGGTTGTGTTTTCAGGTAATACAGAAAATAAACATTACATTTTTTTTTGCAAAAAGAAAAGAACATATGGATAAATTAGGCATGAATTTCCGTTCTTTTTTTGGGGCATCAGACCTTTGTAAATTTCACTTGAAACAGTTTTTAGTGTTTAATGTGCTAAATTACACATTCTGTTGACATCTGACTCCAGAGTGATCTCTTCTTGCAGTGTGTAGTCGTTGACATTTCAGAGATATGATAATAACTACTTTCTCAAAGTAACTTTAGTTCAGTAAAACGATATTTTTCTCTGGGGTAGCTTTAGTGCATCTTAACGACTTCCATTAAGAAGTAATTGGTACTTAGTAAACTATATTTTCAGATTAGATTCCCCAAAACTGCAGCAAACCAACGTTTCTGAAAGCACGACCCGTAATGCTGTCAGACGAAAAAGCCTAGGCTGAGTTGGAGCTCTACTGGGCGGAGAGAGTGTGACGATAACAACCAGTTACGAGACTAGATGTCTAGTTAGGTGCGTGACATAGATCGTGTGCTAGTGTGTTTACGATGCTTTGTCTCTAGTACACCCTTAATTCGCATGTATGTCGCTGTGTAGCTGACGCATGCTATGTTGATGTGTGTGTGTGTGTGTGAAGGTTTGCTGTATGTGTGATATACCAGAGGAGTGTGTGTGTGTGTTTGAGGTTATGTATAGCTAGAGTCACTAATGTGAAAAGTCCAGCATTCATTTTTGTCATGTCTCGTGGGTTTCATGAACCCACAACATGAAATTCAGTTCAACCATTTATCTCCAACATATCCAACTCCCACGATGCACTGCGGCACAACCCAGTACACCACATCTCCTCCTGTTTAATGGTCCTCATTATGAGCAGCAGTCCTGAGACGGTGACTGTACAGACCCTAGAGGATGACTGCTGTGTCAGGGTGTCCCATAACAGTTCTGGACCAATCACGACGGGTGGTTCTTGTCGGTGTTGTTTTCACACAACAGTAACTGATCTGTGTATCTTTTTTCCAGGTGCCTCCTCTGCGGTCTGGATCAGTGTAGGACACAGGACTTGTAGCAGGAACACATGTTGGGTCCTTTGAGGTAGTTTCTAAGCTAAGACAGTTTCTCAGTATTGAAAGCTCTGTTCCTTTGCTCTCAGGTCACCATGTTTGACTTGGCTCGCCTGTTAAGTCGCAGCTGTCTCCCTTGTGGTTCGGAAGTTTGAGCAGGGTCGAGAGACTTTTTTCTTCACGAGTGTTGATGCAAGAGAAGCCTTGGTGGTTGCGTGGTAGGTATGTCCCATAGTTGTCTCCCAGTGTGTCTTGGAGCTGTGATGGGTTATGGTGTGTTGGGTCTTGTAGGCTTGATGCGGGTCCTTGAGCTGCGTGAAGTGGGGTCCGTTGAGCTGTGTGGGGTCATTGCGCTGTGATGGTGGGTCCTTGAGCTGTGATGGTGTCCTTGAGCTGTGATGGGGTCCTTGAGCTGTGATGGGGTCCTTTCGAGCTGTGTGGGATCCTTGAGCTGTCATGGGGTCCTTGAGCTGTGTATGGGTCCTTGAGGCTGTGATGGGTCTTGAGCTGTGATGGGGTCCTTGAGCTGTGGATGGGGTCTTGAGCTGTGATGGGGGTCGTGAGCTGTGATGGGGTCCTTGAGCTGTGGTGGGGGTCTTGAGCTGTTGAGGGTCCTTGAGCTGTGATGGGGTCTTTTGAGCTGTGATGGGGTCCTTGAGCTGGTGATGGGTCTTGAGCTGTGATGGGTCCTTGAGCTGTGATGGGGTCCTTGAGACGCTGTGATGGTGTCTTTGAGCTGTGGATGGGATCCTGTGAGCTGTGATGGGGTCCTTGAGCTGTGATGGGGTCCTTGAGCTGGTGATGGGTCCTGTGAGCTGTGGGGTTCCTTTGAGCTGTGGGTCCTTGAGGGTATCTTGAGCTGGTCTGGGGTCCTTGAGCTGTGATGGGGTCTTGAGCTGTGATGGGTCCTTGAGCTGTGATGGGGTCCTTGAGCTGTGGTTGGGGTCCTTGAGCTGTGATGGGGTCCGTGGAGCTGTGATGGGGGTCCTTGAGCTGTGGTGGGGTCCTTGGCTGTGACTGGGATCGTTTGGACCTTGATTGGGTGGGTCCTTGAGCTGTGATGGGGTCTTTGTAGCTGTGGTGGGTGCCTTGAGCTGTGGATGGGTTCTTGAGCTGTGGTGGGTCCTTGAGCTGTGGTGGGGTCCTTGGCGCTGTGATGGATGTCCGTTGAGTGTGATGGGTCCTTGAGCTTTATGGGGTCTTGGCTGTGGTGGGATCCTTGAAGCTGTCATGGGGTGCCTTGCGCTGTGATGGGGTCCTTTGAGCTGGTGATGGGTCTTGAGTGTGATGGGGTCCTTGAGCTGTGGTGGGTCCCTTGAGCTGTGCATGGGGTCCGTGAGCTGTGATGGGGGTCCTTGAGCTGTGGTGGGGTCCTTGAGCTGTGGGGTCCTTGAGCTGTGATGGGGTCTTGAGCTGTGATGGGGTCCTTGAGCTGTGGTGGGGTCCTTGAGCTGTGATGGGGTTCTTGAGCTGTGGTGGGGTCTTGAGCTGTGGTGGGGTCCTTGAGCTGTGATGGTGTCCTTGACTGTGAGACTGGGTGATGGGGTCCTTGAGCTGTGGATGGGGTCTTGAGCTGTGATGGGGTCTTGAGCTGTGTTGGGGTCCTTTGAGCTGTGACTGGGGTCCTTGAGCTGTGATGGGGTCCTTGAGCTGTGATGGGGTCCTTGAGCTGTGATGGGCTCCTTGAGCCTGTGGATGGGGTCCTTGCGCTGTGATGGGGTCCTTGAGCTGTGATGGTGTCCTTGAGCTGTGATGGGGTCCTTGAGCTGATGATGGGGTCTTGAGCTGTGGATGGGATGCCTTTGTAGCTGTCATGCGGGTCCTTGAGCTGTGATGGGGTCCTTGAGCTGTGATGGGTTCCTTGAGCTGTGATGGGGGTCCTTGAGCTGTGGGGGGTCTTGAGCTGTGGATGGGGTCCGTAGAGCTGTGATGGGGTTTCTTGAGCTGTGGTGGGGTCCTTGAGCTGTGATGGGGGTCCTTGAGCTGGGATGGGGTCTTTCGAGCTGTGATGGGGGTCTTGGCTGTGATTGGGGGTCTTGAGCGTTGATGGGGTCCTTGGACTGTGATGGTGTCCTTGAGCTGTGATGGTGGGGTCCTTGAGCTGTGGATGGGGTATTGCGCTGTGAGTTGCATCCTTGAGCTGTGATGGTGTCCTTGAGCTGTGAGGGCGTCCTTGAGCTGTTATGGGGGTCTTGAGCTGTGGTGCGGATCCTTGAGCTGTATGGGGTCCTTGAGCTGTCCATCGGGGTCCTTGAGCTGTGATGGGGTCCTTGAGCTGTGATGGGGTCCTTGAGCTGTGGTGGTCCTTGAGCTGTAGATGGGTCCGTGAGCTGTGGATGGGGTCCTGAGCTGGTGTGGGGTCCTTTGAGCTGTGATGGGGTCCTTGAGCTGTGATGGGTCCTGAGCTGTGATGGGGTCCGTTGAGCTGTGTGGGGGTCCTTGAGCTGTGATGGGGTCCTTGAGCTGTGGTGGGGTCCTGAGCTGGGGGGTCCTTGGGCTGTGATGGTGTCTTTGAGCTGTGATGGGGTCCTTGAGCTGTGGATGGGGTCTTGAGCTGTGATGGGGTCTTGAGCTGTGATGGGGTCCTTGAGCTGTGATGGGGTTCTTGAGCTGTTGAGTGGGGTCCTTGAGCTGTGAGCGATGGGGTCCTTGAGCTGTGATGGGGTCCTTGAGCTGTGATGGGGTCCTTGAGCTGTGAATGGGGTCCACTGTGATGGGCTGATGATGGGGTCCTTGAGCTGTGGTGGGGTCCTTGAGCTGTGATGGGGTCCTTGAGCTGTGATGGGTCCTGGAGCTTGATGGGGTCCTTGAGCTGTGATGGGGTCCTTGAGCTGTGGTGGGTCCTTGAGCTGTGGTGGGTGTCCTTGAGCTGGTGATGGGGCTTGACCTGTGATGGGGTTCCTTGAGCGGTGATGAGGGTCCTTGAGCCTGTCATGGGGTCCTTGAGCTGTTCATGGGTCCTTGAGCTGTTGATGGCATCCTTGAGCTGTGATGGGGTCCTTGAGCTGTGGTGGGGGTGTCCTTGAGCTGTGATGGGGTCCTTGAGCTGTGATGGGTCCTTGAGCTGTGATGGGGTCCTTGAGCTGTGATGGGGTCTTGACTGTGATGGGGTCCTTGAGGCGTGATGTTGAGCTGTGATGGGGTCCTTGCGCTGTGGGGGGTCCTTGAGCGTGATGGGGTCTTGAGCTGTGATGGCGTCCTTGAGCTGTGATGCTGTGCTTGAGCTGTGAGTGGGGTCCTTGAGCTGTGATGGGGTCCTTGGCTGTTGATGGTCTTGAGCTGTGATGGGGTCCTTGAGCTGTGATGGTGTCCTTGAGCTGTGATGGGTCCTTGGAGCTGTGATGGGGTCCTTGAGCTGTGATGGGGTCATGCGCTGTGATGGGTCTTGTGAGCTGGTGATGGGGTCCTTGAGCTGTGATGGGGTCTGCGCTGGATGGGGTCCTTGAGCTGTGATGGGGTCCTTGAGCTGTGATGGGGTCCTTGAGCTGTGATGGGGTCATTGCGGCTGTGATGGGTCTTTGAGCTGTGTGGGGTCTTGAGCTGTGATGGGGTCCTTGAGCTGTGATGGGGTCCTTGAGCTGTGATGGGGTCCTTGAGCTGTGATGGGGTCCTGTGAAGCGCTTGTGATGGGGTCATTGGGCTGTGGTGGGGTTCCTTGAGCTGTGATGGGTCCTTGAGCTGTGATGGGGTCGATGCGCTGTGATGGGTCCTTGAGCTGTGGGTGGGGTCCTTGAGCTGTGATGGGGCGTCATTGGCGTGTGATGGGGTCCTTGAGCTGTGGTGGGGTCCTTGAGGCTGTGGATGGAGTCCTTGAGCTGTGATGCTGTCCTTGAGCTGTGATGGGGTCCTTGCAGTGTGTGTTGGTCTCCGTGTTGCTGTGCTGTGATAGGGCTGCTGATGCCGGTGTGACCATAGGGTCGAGTCTTAAAAGAAACTAATGACTGGCGGAAACCAGAGAAAGTGTATCTGATGGGACATAAGTTTCAGAGAGCTATGGTAGGAGTGCTCGTTTCACTGTGTTCATAAAATCCGCTCATATTCAACGAATGCCTCGATCATCTCGTCGGTGGCCAACTGAGAGCTGTCGAGTCATGTTTTAGTGAAATATAAACTCGTTCATTGTCAATTAAGCGCAATGTAAAGTGCAGGGTGGCAGCCAATCAGAACTTGTCTTTAACCGTTTTCTCTCGGACTGAGAGGAAATCAATGCAGATGACTGGAATGAATTAGTTCGGCTAAGGCAGAGAAGGGGAGAGGAGAGGGGGAGGGATAGGGAGAGAAGGGGAGGGGAGGTGAGGAGACGGAGAGGAGAGGAGAGGAGAGGAGAGGAGAGGAGAGGAGAGGAGAGGAGAGGAGAGGAGGAGGGGAGGGGAGAGGAGAGGAGAGGAGAGGCAGGAGGGAGGCTAGGGGTGGGTGAAGAGGGCAAGCAGAGAGACGGAGGGGCAGCGGGGAGACGGAGGGACAGCGAGAAGAGGGGCAGGTGGGGAAGAAGAGGGGCAGTGGGGAGACGGAGGGGTAGCGGGAGAGGGGGGCAGGCGGGAGCCAGAGGGCACGGGGAGCCGAGGGGCAGCGGGGAGCGGAGGGGCAGCGGGGAGCGGAGGGGCAGCGGGAGCCGAGGGGGCAGCGGGGAGACCGGAGGGGCAAAGCGGGGAGACGGAGGGGCAGACGGAGGGGCGGGGCACGGGAGCGGGGCAGCTGGGGGCGGGGGCAAGCGGGGAGAGTCGGGAGAGGAGGTCAGCGGGGAGAGTTGGGGGGGGTTAGGGGGAGCGGAGGGGCTCAGCGGGGAGGGAGGGGGCTAGCGGTAGGGCAGCGGGAGAGGAGGGGAGCGAGAGGGGGCAGGCGGAGACGGAGGGCAGACGGAGGGGCAAGCGGGGAGCGGAGGAAGGGAGAGACGGGGGGCAAGCGGGGAGAAGAGGGGGGGCAGCGGGGAGAGGAGGGGCGGGGGAGAGAGGGGCAGCGGGGAGACGGAGGGGCAGCGGGGCGAGACGGAGGGGCAGCGGGGAGAGGAGGGCAGCGGGGAGAGGAGGGGAGGGGCTAGGTACCAAACATGTTGCACCGGTGCTGCAGTGAGACGGTACAAACATGTTGCCCTGTGGCTCATTGAGAGGTACCAGACATGTTGCCCTGGTGGCTTCAGTTGGACGGTACAAACATGTTGCCTGGCTGCAGTGAGTCGGTCCTGTATAGTTCACATCTCCATTCGTCATAACTACCAGTGAGCAGCCTAAATTAGACTGTTTCTCTACGAAGGAACATACGCCAGCTTTGTGCGTGTGCTTGTTTGTGGTGTGTGTGCGTGTGTGTGTGCGTGTGTGTGTGTGCTTGTGTGTGTGCACTTTTGTGTGTGTGCTTGTGTGTGTGTGCCTGTGTGTGTTTGTGTGCGTGTGTGTGTGTGTGTGTGTGTGTATGTGTGGCGTGCACTTGTGTGTGTGCACTTGTGTGCCTGTGCTTTGTGTGTGTGTGTGCATGTGTGTATGTGTGTGCTTGTTGTGTGGTGTTTGGCTTGTGGTGTGTGTGTGCTGTGTGTGTGTGCGTGTGTGTGTGTGTACCCTTTTGTGTGTGTGTGTGTGCACTTTGTGTGGTAGCTTTGTGTGTGTGTGTGTGTGCGTGTGTGTGTGTGTGTTGTGTGTGTGTTGTGTGTGTGTGTGTTGTGTGTGTTGTGTGTGTGTGTGCGTGGTGTTGTGTGTGTGTTTGTGTGTGTGTGCTTGCGGCTGTTTGGCGTGTGCTTGCGTGCGTGTGCGTATGCTGTGCGTATGCTTGTGTGTGTGTGTGTGTGTGTGTGTGGTGTGTGTGTTGTGTGTGTGTGTGTGGTGTGTGTGTGTGTGTGTGTGTGTGTGTGTGTGTGTGTGTGTGTGTGTGTGTGTGTGTGTGTGGCTACCAAGTACGAACGTTGGAGCTGTTTCAATCTG
>NW_019943141.1:35353-40090 GCF_002910315.2 Salvelinus sp. IW2-2015
TTGATGGAGGGAGAAGAGGGGGGAAAAGGGGTTTGTGGGGTGAGGGAGTGTAGGGGAGAGAGGGCGAGGTGGTGGGGAGAGGGTGAGGAGGGGGTGTGGTGGGGAGAGGGAGAGGGAGAAGAGAGGGTGTGGTGGGTTGCGGGGAGGATATATGTGGAGGGGGAGTGTTTGTGAAGGTTTTGGAGAGTGTGTGCGTGTTGTGTGTGTGTGTGTGTGTGGGTGTGTGTGTGTTGTGTGGGTGTGTTGTGTGTGTGTGTGTGGTGTGTGTTGTGTGTGTGTGTGTGGTGTGTTTTGTGTGTTTGTGTGTGTGAAGGTTTGCTGTAAGTGTGTGTATAACAGAGATGTGGTGGTGTGTGTGGTGTGGTGTGTGTGTTTGTGTGTGTGTGTGTGTGTGTGTGTGTGTGTGTGTGTGTGTGTGTGTGTGTGTGTGTGTGAAGGTTTGCTGTATGTTGTGTATTAACAGAAGCGTGGTGTGTGTGTGTGTGTGGTGTGTGTGTGTGAAGGTTTGCTGTATGTGTTGTATAACATGAGTGTGTGTGTGTGTGTGTGTGTGTGTGTGTGTGTGTGAAGGTTTGCGTATGTGTGTATAACAGAGAGCTGTTGTGTGTGTGTTGTGTGTTGTGTGTGTGGTGAAGGTTTGGTTGTGTGTATAACAGAGAGCTTGTGTGTGTGTGTGTGTGTGTGAAGGTTTGCTGTATGTGTGTATAACAGAGAGGTGTGTGTGTGTGTGTTTAGAGACTAGAGTCACTAATGTAAAAGTCCAGCATTCATTTTTGTCATGTCTCGTGGGTTTCAAACCACAACATGAAATTCAGTTCAACCATTTATCTCCAACATATCCAACTCCCACGATGCACTGCGGCACAACACCAGTACACCACATCTCCTCCTGTTTAAATGGTCCTCATTATGAGCAGCAGTCCTGAGACGGTGACTGTACGACCCTAGAGGATGACTGCTGTGTCAGAGGTGTCACCAAGTAACAGTTCTGGACCAATCACGACGGGTGGTTCTGTCGGTGTTGTTTTCACACAACAGTAACTGATCTGTGTATCTTTTTTCCAGGTGACCTCCTCTGCGGTCTGGATCAGTGTAGGACACAGGACTTGTAGCAGGAAACATGTTGGTCCTTTGAGGTAGTTTCTAGCTAAGACAGTTTCTCCAGTATTGAAAGCTCTGTTCCTTTGCTCTCAGGTCACCATGTTTGACTTGGCTCGCCTGTTAACTGGTCTTGCACAGGTATGAGGCATTTTCTGAATCCCAATCCGCTCCCTATTCCCTATATAGTGCACTACTGTTGACCAGGGTGCCATAAGGCTCTGGTCTAAAGTAGTGCACTATATATAGGGAGTAGGGTTCCATAGGGCTCTGGTCTAAAGTAGTGCACTATATAGGGAATAGGGTGCCATTTGGAACGTACCCCGAGACAGAGACAGAGAGAACAAGGGGAACAGAGAGATAATCCATTAAACATGTAAAGTTCTTTCAGGGTTAACGTCCTAGTTTGCTCGTTGTTGACCTTTATCTTTCATAAATATTTTTTATTCCCCCCCTGTTCCAAAACGAGTTTTATCGCCCAGACCGACCCGGGGCACACATCGCCATCAGGATGTTGGGTGATTGATTGCCCAGGGCTGGTTTTTCAAGGACTCCCTGTGAAGGTGTGGGGACAGCCATGTGCAGCTGACCTCAGAGCCCGTTGATTAATGCTGTCTGGAGGGGATTTCTACCTCTCCGGTAAAGAACAGAGAGAGGTTAGAGAGAACACAGGCTCCTTTTGATTTAATAAAACACGAAGCAGGAAGGAAGGAAGGAACAGTCCTTTACTCCTATCCCTCCATCCCTCAAGAAGAAAATCCTGAACACAACAAGTCTTATTCGGTGGTGAACTGTGATTGGTTCTGCAGAACCAATCGCGATCACTCCAATGCTCTTACAATCTACAGCCCTGCTGCGGTCGCTGCTGACTCCCATAACGTGACCCAGAAGTTATCCAGATGCTAGGGGTTTTGCGTCCTAAATGTCACTCTATTACCTATATAGTGACCCTTGGTCAGAAGTAGTGCACTTTGTATGGAATAGGATGCCATTTGGGACTCATAGGTTTAAAGGCTAAGAGCTGGACTGAGTAGTTTGTTTGAGCTGGGCTTCTTCCACCCAAACTGACCCAATAAATTGAGAACTGCAGCAAGGAAATCATGTGATTAAACAGAAGTGTATTTCATATGGTGGTACGTACACCTCCAGGGGTTTGGTTGTTAACCATCACGCCACAGCACCAGTGAATACAGGCAAGCCCCTCTCCTGAAACACACACCAGTCTGTTAAGTAATATGCCAGTGAATACAGGCAAGCCCCTCTCCTGAAACACACACCAGTCTGTTAAGTAATATGCCAGTGAATACAGGCAAGCCCCTCTCCTGAAATCACACACCAGCTCGCCTTAATAATGATGCCAGTGAATAAGCAGGCAAGCCCCTCTCCGCTAAATCACACCCCGCCTCTTAGAGTAATATGCCAGTGAATACAGGGGCACGCCCTCTCGGCTGAATCCACACACTCAGTCTTCTTAAGTACTATGCCAGTGAAAGTACAGGCAAGCCCCGTCTCCTGAATCACACCAAGTCTCTTAAGTAATATCCAGGTGAATAACAGGCAAGCCCCTCTTACTGAAGATACCACCACCAGTCTTCTAAGTAATTATGCCAGTGAATGAAACAGAGACAGCTTTCGGTGGAAAAATCAGCTACGACAGCAACGGAGCAGAGATCGACGCATTTCATCAACTGTACTATTCAAACTAACGCCTTGCGAGGATAGTTGGAGTGGGACCCAACTGTGTTACTCGGCCTCCTCGTTATCCCCCTTATCCCCCCCGTCTACCCTCTCCCTCGTATCCCCCTTTACCCCCTGGTTTCCCCCCCTTTCCTCCTGTTACCCCCACCCCACTGTTCTACCCCACGTTCCCCGGTTCCACCCGCGCTTTGACTCCCACGGTACCCTACGGTTACCCCCCTTACCGCCCCCCCGGTTTCCCCCCTGTTTGCCCCCTGTTTCCCCTTGTTACCCCACGGTTACCCACGGTTACCCCCGTTTACCCACACGGTTACCCTTGTCAACCCCTTACCCCCCCTGGTTACCCTCTGTTTCCCTGTTACCCCAAAGTTACCTTGTTTCCCCCTGTTACCCCTCGTCCCTGTACCCCCTGTTTACCCCCCTGTTTCCATCTGTTACCCCTGTTACCGCCTGCTGTTTCCCTCTGTACCACCTGTTACCCCCTGTTCCTCTGTTAATCCCTGTTCTCCCCGCCTGTTACCCCCTGTTACGCCCACGGTTACCCCTGTTACCCCTCTGTTCCCCTGTTTCCCTCTGTTACCCCCCTGGTTCTCCCCCCGCTTGTCACCGAACAGGCGGCGCCCGTCGCTCAACCTGTTTAACCGTGCCTCTGTTACCGCCCCAGCCCGGGTTACTCCCCTTTAACCCTATGTTAGCTCGCCCCTGTTTTCCCTCTGTTATTCCCTGTTCTCCCCCTGTTACGCCCCCTGTTACCCACCTGTTTACCCCTTATGTTACTCCACCCTGTTTTCCTCTGTATTCCCTGTTCTCCCCCTGTTACCCTTCTATGTGCCACGGTTCTCTGTTACCCCTCGTGTACTCCCTCTGCCTGTGTTTTGATCGGTTATTGAGGCGGCATTTCCAACGTTCCTGCTGGGGACCTTGAACAGACTGATATGCTGAAGTCTAGTCTGGTTGTGTGAGTCTCGCTGGTGTACAGGTAGGGGTGATATGCAGTTAGAAAGCCTTACGAGGCCCAGAGGAGACCCGGGAGGCCTTAGAGCTCTACAGGTTGCCTAGTTACACTGGAGGGGGCATGGGTCATGACCTGGTAGATTAGGATTGCAGATCTGGCGGCCTCTACTCGTGCTCGTGCTTCTGGGGGGTTCTCAGTTTACCACAGGTTCATCGCTGGGGTAGATTAGGTGTGGAGGTTCGACTGTGCAGTTTATTTATGGAGGATCTCGAATTTCTGAGACATTAGAGGAGCAGACTACTCTACTAGTTTAAACACACAATGTGTCTGCTTCATACACTGCGCACTAATCATTAACTCTATTCATTTCATCGATCGTCAACATTCCATTTAGGCCCAGTACAGGTTTAAGGTCAAGACGTGAGCGTGATGGCTCGGCCGATCGGCCGAGGCATTCACATTCCACTAATGTGAGTTATAGACCTCCTCAGCTGGTATATGACGATATCATCAACCTAATGGAGTTATAGACCCTCAGGCTGGTTATGAGACAGACTATACATTCAACCTAATGGAAGTTAAGGCTCCTCAGGCTGGTTATACGACAGACCTATCACCTTCAACCTAATGGAGTTTTTATACGCTCTCAGGCTGGTTTAGAGACGACTAAATCGAATTCAACCTAATGGAGTTATCGACCTCTCAGCTGGTTATACGACAGACTATCAATTCAACTAATGGAGTTATGAGACCCTCCTAGACGGTTATGCCAGACTAACTATACTATTCAACAATGGAGTTATAGACCTCCTCCGGTGGTATAGACGAGATATCATACATTCACCTAAATGGAGTCTAGGCTCTCAGCGGTTTATAGACCGACTATCACATTCAACTAGTGGAGTTATAGATCCTCCTCAGGCTGGTCTATAGACAGACTATCACATTCACCTAATGGATTATAGGCCTCCTCAGGCTGGTTATAG
>NW_019943141.1:40115-50710 GCF_002910315.2 Salvelinus sp. IW2-2015
GAGTTGATTGTGGAAGTTGAACAACGATCTGTGTTTTCTGTCTTCAGTCTCTTTTAAATTAGGCTAGATTGGGTATATTGGCTGCTATGGTTATAGACTGAAGTGACAGTCTGTTCTTACAGCCTGAGGAGCGTATACCAGCTGAGGAGGTCTATAACTCCATTAGTTGAATGTGATAGTCTGTCGTTATAACCAGCCTGAGGAGGTCTCTATACACCAGCCTGGGGAGCTAGTAACTCCGGTTAGTGAATGTGATGAGTCTTGTCTTATACCAGGTCGTTGAGGAAGGTCGTTAACCAGCCTTGACTCGGCCTGTATTAGGCTCCATGTTAGGTTTGGATGTGATAGTCTGTGCTATAGACCAGCGCTGATGGAGGTTCTATTGAACTCGCGATGTAGGGTTGAGTGTGATGAGTCTGTTCTAAACGCAGGCCTGAGGAGGTCTTGGTAATCCAGGGCCTGATGGAGTCTTGATGAACTCCAGTAGGGTTGAATTGATAGTCTGGGTATTTTATACCGTCTGAGGTAGGGTCTATAACTCTTAGTGAATTGATAGTTCTGTCTTATAACATGCCTGGAGTGATGGTTCTGAGTATCGGCCATTTAGGTTGAATGGGATAGTTCTGGCCTGTGGTATACCAGCCCTGAGTGGAGTTATATACCAGCCTGAGGAGGGTTCTATAACAGGGCTCTGGGGAGGTTTCTATAACTCTGCTATTAGGGGGTGAATGTGATAGGTGTTGTCTGTCATAGACCAAGCCTGAGGAGGTCTTATGTACTCATTAGTTTGAATGGATTTAGTGCTTGTCTATAACCAGCCTGAGGGAGGATAATCCGGCGATTGAGGTTGATATGATAGTCTGTCGGGTATAGATGCCAGCCTGGAGGGGTTATCTGTCATTGAGGTTGATGTTATAGTCTGCTATGGAACTTCGAGTGCCTGAGGTGTCTATAACCCATTAGGTTGATGTGGATAGTCTGGTAGTAGTAAGGCCAGTGCTGAGAGTTCTATAGAGACTTCATTTAGGGGGGTTGGAAGTGATATGGTCTGTGCTATAACGGCAGCGCTGAGGAGGGTCTGTTATCGGTCGATTATGGGTTGAATGTGGAAGTCGTGCCTATACAGCGCTGGGGGTCTAATTAACCAGCCTGGGAGTCTATTATCTCCATTTAGGTGAATGTGACTGAGTCCTGGTCTATAACCAGCCGGTGGAGGAGTGTCTGGATAACTTTCCATTAGGGGTTGGAATGTGATAGTCTGTCTATAACCAGCCGAGGAGGCCTATAACTCCATTAGGTTGAATGTGATAGTCTGTCTGATAAACCGGTCTGAGGAGGGTCTTATACCTTAGGTCTGAAATGTGAGGTAGTCCTGTCTGATAACATGTGCCTGTATGGAGGTCCGTATATCGTTCCATGTTAGGGTTGACATGTGATAGTCTGTCTATAACTCAGTCTGAGGAGGTCTATATACTCCATTAGGTTGAAGGTGGTGAATGTAGTTCTGTCTGATAACCAGCCTGTGGGGGAGGAGGTCTATACTTTCATTAGGCTTGAATTTGATAGTCTGTCTAGTAACAGGCGCTGAGGAGGTCTATAACTTCCATTAGGGTGATGTGAGTAGGGTCTGCCTATAACCAGCTGGGAGGTCTGATAACCTAGCCTGAGGGAGTGTCTATATCTTTCCATTTAGGTTGATGTGATAGTCTGTGCTGAGTACCGTCTTGATGAGTTCGGATAACTCCGATTAGGGTTTTTAATGTGATAGTCTTGCCGTATTGGACTCAGCTGGAGGCCTATTACGTGCTCAGTAGGTTGAAGTGATAGTCTGTTTACCAGCCTGAGGGAGGTGGCTATAGAGGCTCCTTTAGGGGGAGGTGAAGTGTGTGAGTAGTTCGGTGTCTATAATCAGCTCTGAGGTAGGGCCCTTTGTATTGACTGGCATTAGGTGTGATGTGATTAGTTATGGTCTTATTTAACCAGCCTGAGGAGGTTCTATAATACGTCTCATTAGTTTGAATGTGGATTAGTTCTGGCTTAAACTAGTCTTGAGTGAGGATCTATAACTCCATTAGGTTTGAATGTTGATGTTAGTCGTCTATAAATCCAGTCGGCTTGAGAGGTCTTATGAACTCCATTATGTTTGGAATGTTGAATGGTCTGTTCTATACCGACCTGTGCTGTCTTAGTACTTCTCCATTTGATGGTGGAATGGGGTGGTGAGTAGTCTGTCTATAACCAGGGCCTGAGGGATGGCCTTTTATAACGTCCACTTTAGGGTTTTGAATGTGGGATAGGTTCTTGTCTTAAGTCCTTAGCGCTGAGGAGGGTCTGGTATAACTGCTGGCTGGGCCCCGGGGCTGCGTTCCGTAGGTGGCCGGCTGTCGGCGTGATGTGGCGGGTTCTTGGTAGTGTCTGTCTCATAACCAGTGTTCTGAGGAGTGTTCTTTTTAACTTCCATTAGGTGAATGTGATGCCTCGGGTATCTCTGGCGAGGGAGTTGGGACTGGCTCATTCTTCTACGGGAACTTACTGGCTAAATGGTATGTGGGGACGATCATATAAATTAGAATTAGAGTTTTTTATGTTAGTGCGCTAGTGTGATGAACATGTTAAGACAGTAGTAAGGTTAGGTCTGCTCTTAAAATGTTCTCAGATTCTTTATTCCTCATTAAAAAACCTGCAGCAGTGAACTCCACCTATACTGCTCGGTGAACCTTGTTTAACTGTGAGACATCCCAATAGAGCAGAGGCAGAGGTAGAGGGCCTTCAGGGCGGCAGCGAAGGGGCAGGGGAACCCTGGCCCAGTCTGCGTGGGTAACGAGGAAACCCGGTAGAGGTGAAGCCGCCGGGGCTCCGCGGCCGCGGGCAATGTGGGGGCGAACGGCATTTGCGAGGACATCCTAGCTGATGGAGCACACCAGAGTAGACTCAGCAGGCAAGGTGTTTGTGTCGATAGGGCCCAGGACTGTTGGTAGAGGCCTTCAGATCTGGCAAGAGATCTACGAGGTGGGTATATGCAGGTGGTATACGAGAGGGGTTACCTGGGGTAGGGGGTTTGAGTACGAGGGAGTATAGTAACAGAGGAAAAGGTGGTTTTTTTTTTGTTTGGTATACTAGAGGGTGGGACAGGGTGCTCTGGCAGGCTGTCTGGCGCGCCGATAATCGCTTGGCTTTTTCGTCCTCGTGCGAACTCGAGGGGTCGCGGGTGGGCGAACGCCACGTCAGCGGGTGCATACGCGCGGGGCGTGTGTAGCTGACGTAGGTGAAGGCGTTGTAGCGAGGCGAGGGCGGCGGTGGCGGCGGGGCGAGCCGGGGCGGACCGTGCGGTCTCCTCGCAGAGTTGTTTTGCAGTCAGTGGCTGTCGTCTTTTTGCTCTGGGGCGGGACGGGGACGGGCGGGGCTGCAATGACTAGTGACAGATTTATACGATGTTGGTAGTGGCGACTGCGCAGTCTGGGACCTCGTATTGGGGGGCGTGTTTGTTTTTTTTTTTTTTGTTTTTTGTGTAAGACAGAGTTTTTTTTTTTTTTGTTTTGATGGAACATGGTGGTGGGAAGCGCGTGGTTTTGGTGGAACAGGGCGCTCTTTGGTATACATTTTTGGTGTGGTTGACTTAGTGTTGGTGTTGTTTGGGGGAGTCAGGGTGCGAGAATTTATGGTTTGGGTTATTGGGTGGGTAACAGGGTGTAATACAGTTGGGTTGGGTACAGAGGGCTGTTAGGCCGAAGGCCCGATGGGTGGTTGGCGTCTGGGTGGTCCGGTCATAAGAGGCTCGGGCCTGCTAAGTTGCATCCGCGGCTGTACTGTTCTTTGTTTGGTTGAGAACGAAGTACGTGACTGGGGCCGGGCGACAGCCGCCGGGAAGCAGGGCGTGAAACAGGGTGTGGGGTGAACAGAGGAAAGACAGTTTTTTGGTTTTGTTGGGGACAGTTGTTTTTTTGTTTTATTTTTGTCGGGTACAGTGGGATTTTATACTATGTAGTGTATTTTTTGGTGTGTAACAGGGTTGTAGGGGTTATACAGGGGGAATGACAGTGGTTTTTGTGTTTTTTCTTTTTTTGTGGTGTCTGGGTTGGCTCTCCTGTGGTCATACTGTGGCGCTACACTATGGGTGCTCGTGCCTATCGCTGGTAATCTGGGGTGGCTTAAAGTTTGTCGCTCGTTATGTTGGTCATGCGTACCTTAGTGCGCGCCGACCGTATTTCTGGCGTGACACTTGTGGCGGACCGTCCCTGCAGCTTACCGTTTGTGTTGTATTACAGGGGGATGGAACAGGAGTTTGGTTATATCAGTGGGTTTTTTGTTTGTTGTTTTTGTGGTGGTGTAGGTGGGGGGGTGTTGGGTTGGGGTCAGGGTTGTTAACAGGGTGGTTAACGTGGGGGTGTTTGACTGGAGGTTTGTAAGCCGGGTGGGTTATACCTTGGTGGGTGGAATCAGTGGTTGATGATAGCAGGGGTGGAGTATATACAGGGGGGAAATCTCGGGGGGGATATGGCATGCCGCGGGGGTAGTACCGGGGCTCTCTTCTATCGACGTGTGCGTGTATTAGCCGTAGTCCTCCCTGCTTTCTTTTTCGCCCTACTGTGTACTTACCTCTGCTGGCTTCTGTCCGTTCCGTGTTGTTGACGTGTATGAAGCGATACGGTGGCGTTACCACGTGGTTAGCCGCCCCGTTACCCCCGGTTTTGTCCCCCGTGTTTCCCTCCCTGTGTCCCCGATCGTTTACCCACGTTACGCCTACGGTTTACCCCCTGTTACCCAGGTTACTCCCGCAGTCTGTGTTATGCCCCTGTACCTCCCTGTTACCCTCTGTTCCCCTGATTACCCCTTAAGGCTTGACGTCCCTGGTTCCCGGGCCTTTGTACCCTCTGTTTTGGCCCGCCTGTGGTACCGGCCCTGTTACCCCTCCTGTGTGGTCCATCTGGTTAGCCCCTGTGATTGACCCGCTCTTTTCGCCGTCTGGTACCCCGTTGGTGCCGCTTTCCTTGTGTACTCCGTCTGCTATCGTGTGTTGTTATACTGCATCGTCGTACTTTCTCTTGCTGTTAACCTCGCTTCGCGTGGGTCTGCCTCTGCCTGTGGCGCGGATACATTATGCTGCTTGGTGGTACTGTCTTATCCTCGTCTCTCTCCTCGGAGTGTATATCCCGCGACCCGGAGCTGTATTCCTTGCGCTGGTGTGCAGTGAGGTGGTCTACGAGTGGTCCACCCTGCCATGGTCTACCTCCTCGCTGTCCGTGCTTGTGCTCCTGTTCTGGTTCCCTCATTCTTCTTACTCTCCCCTGATGGTTCTTCCTCCGCGTCGCCCGTCCTTGTTACCCCCGTTGTTCACCCTGTGACTCGCGCCTCGTTACCCCTACGGTTACCCCTGTGTTTATCCTCTATGTTTACCCCCTGTGTGTGTCCCTCTTGTTATTCCGCGTGGTTCGTGTCGCCCTGTTTACCCCTTTTGGTTATCCCCCTGAGGTTTACTCCCTGTGGTTAGCCCCCTGTTTTTCCCTCTGTTAGTCTTGTTCTCCCCCTGGTTATCCCTTCTGATGGTGTGTGACTTCCTCTGTTACCCCTTGTGGTACTCCCTTGTGTGTTGTTGACGGGTTATTGAAGGGGCATTTTCCAACGTTCCTGCTGGGGACCTTAGAACAGTTTGATATGCTGAAGTCTATCTGGTTGTGTGAGTGCTCGCTGGTGTACAGGTAGGGGTGATACTGCGGTTAGAAACCTTACGAGGCCGAGGAGACCCGGAGGCCTTGAGAGCTCTATCAGGTTGCCTAGTTTAACGTGGGATGGGGGCATGGGGTTCATGCTTGGTAGGATTTAGATTGCAGATCCTTGAAGTTGCGGTCGTTCTACTTCGTGCTCGTGCGCTTTGGGGTGGTTCTGCAGTTTATAACAAGGGGTTCAGGTTCGCTGGGGCTAGATTAGGTGTTGGAGGTTTCACTTGTGCAGGTTTATTTATGGAGGATTCGATTTTCTGAGACATCTAGAGGAGCAGACTATGACCTGTCTACTGTTGAGAGCACACTTGAATTGTGTCTTGATTGCGAGTTGGACACTGTTTGAGCGCGACTAAATAAGTGTAATACTTCTATTGTGCAAGTTGTTGACTAGATCGGTCACATGCCATATTAGCTCATGGTACAGTTTTGATGTGGAAGATTATGTGGAGGCTAGTATGCTCGGTGCCGATGGGCGGGGCCGTAGGGCGATCAGCATTCTATAACCTAATGGAGTTTATAGACCTGCCTTCAGACTGGTTGGATGAGGACGGGACATGGTGCTAGCAGTTCAACCTAGTGATGGGAGTTA
Source organism: Salvelinus sp. IW2-2015 (assembly GCF_002910315.2). Lineage (NCBI taxonomy): Eukaryota > Metazoa > Chordata > Actinopteri > Salmoniformes > Salmonidae > Salvelinus > Salvelinus sp. IW2-2015. Next base: position 46,425 of record NW_019943141.1, read on the forward strand.
ATAGAACTCCTCAGTGGTGTATAGACAGACTTCACAGTCTAACCTAGATGGGATTAGTTTAGGGCCTCCTTCAGGGGCTGGGTTAAGTAGGACAGGACTATCACATTCCTTACCTAATGGAGTTATAGTGACCTCCTTCAGGTTGTGTGGTTATAGGATCGAGACTAGTCAGCAGTTCAACTAATGTAGTTATAGAGTTCTCTCTCTCAGGCTGGGTTATAGACAGACTATTCACATTCAATCCTATGGTAGTTATAGAGGCCTCCTCAGGAGGCTTGTTATAGTACTAACTTACACTCACCTTAATGGAGTTAGTTAGACCTCCTCGATGGCTGTTATTAGACTAGTACGTATCTACAGTTCTAACCGTGTAATGAGTTATGGAGCCGGCCTCAGGCTGGTTTATGGACAGCTTGATACATTTCAGGCCTGATATGGGTTACTGACTCCTGCGGGGCTGTGGTTATAGGACGGACTATTCTACTTCATTACCTAATGGAGGCTGGTGATAGGGCCTTCTATGCAGGGTCTGGTTTAGGATGACTGATTCCTAATTGAGTCCGTAATTGAGTTATAGGCCTCCTTCGTATCTGGTTATTAGACGATAGTCACTATACTCGTAATGAGATTAGACTTCCTCAGGCTGGTTTTATAGACCTGTGCCTTAGGTGGTTATAGGCAGAGCGTGATCACATTGCAACTGCAATTGTTAGTGTATTTTAGACCTCTGTTGCAGGCTGTTAGTAGACAGTTTGACTACTAGCATTCACCTAATGAAAGTTATAGACCTCCTCGGCTGGTTATTAGACAGATCTTGATTTTTCACATTCAATGACCGTGAGTGTGTTGGAGTTAGTAGATCCTGGCGCCAGTATCTGGTGGTATGACAGGTACTTATCACATGTCAACCGTTGAAGTGGAGAGTGGTAGACTCTTCAGGGTCTGGTTATTAGAGCTGTGACGTAGTCCATTCACCTTAATTTGAGTTATAGACTTCTTCCGTCGAGGGAGCTGGTTTATGATGCAGAAACTGTGATCAATCATTCAACCTTTGATGGGTTTAGTAGTTCTGGCTCCTCAGGCTGGGTTAGTAGACAGATCTATCACATTCAACTATGAGTTATATTCCTTTCTCTTTCAGGCTGGTTTAGGTATTGAAGTACTATTCTACAATTTAAGCTATAGGAGATATGGTGAACTGCCTCAGGTCGTTAGGTATGATCCTCCTCGGCGTGGTATAGGGCAAGACTATACTTTTCAATCCTGTATATGTGAGAGTATAGACGTCCTCATGGCGGTGGATTATAGGACAGGGGACGTATGCATCATTCGAATCCTTAGATGAAGTTATAGATTCCTCCTCTGACTGGGTATTATACAGACTGGTGGAGTCACAGTTCAACTAATTGGAGTTAGTAGACCTCCTCAGGCTGGTTTATAGGCAGTACTATCACATTCAACCTAATGGAGTTAAGGTAGACCTCCTCAGGGGCTGGTGAGGAAGACTTATCATTCCATTCAATTCCTTGAAGGTTAGTTTTATGTAGGCTTCTCAGTGCTGGTTATTGTAGACAGACTCTATTCACAGGTTAACCTAATGGAGTTATTGACGCTCGGTCAGGCTGGTAAGACAGACTATGCACATTGCATACCTAAGTGGAGGCTATGAACTTTCCGTTGTTGCAGGCTGGTTATAGACCTTGCCTCAGGCGTTATAGGCCTTCCTGGTGCAGCTGGTTGATGTGGCAGTATCTGATCCATGCGGAAGCCTGTTATTGGAGGAGTATAGAGCTTCTTCCCTCACTCTTTGGTTGTTTTTTCTTTGCGGAAAAGGGCTGTTATAGACAGGACTTGATCACATTCGAACCTAATTTGAAGTTATTGAGACTCCTCAGACGGTTATATATCAAGCTGATCAGGCATTTTCAAGCCTCAATGGTGTGTTATAGCTCCTCTAGGCTGGTTGTTATAGACATCCTCAGGCTTGTGTTATGACAGGACTATCTTACATTTCAATACTCTTTAATGGAGTTATCGACCTCCTCAGGCTGGGTTGACTAGGACAGACGTATCACAATTCAACCTTAATGGATTATAGGCCGAGTCGTTCTGGTTATGGCAGTGTACCTCCTCAGGCTTGGTGTTAGACAGCTTATCCATTCAACTCCTAATGGAGTTTAGATCCTCCTCAGGCTGTGTTTTTAGGACCTCCTACAGGTCTGTGGCTGGTTATAGACAGACTATCACATTCAACCTAATGGAGTTATAGACCTCCTCAGGCTGGTTATAGACCTCCTCAGGCTGGTTATAGACAGACTGTCACATTCAGTCTATACCATAGCAGACCATATAGCCCATCTATCCTATTTAAAAAGGACTGAAGACAGAAACAGATCGTTTGGTTCAATTTCCACAAATCTATTATTGAAACCAACGTGCTGTAACAAATATTAATATAAATTAAATATCCTAGTACACACACACCAAAACGTTTTCAAATGTTTAAATCAAAAAGCTGCTACACAGACAGATGGGGACAGTCGGGTGAATCGCTAAATTCAGAACCGCCAGACAGCAACATAATAACCTAAAGCACTGATCATTGGGCACTGAGATCATAATGACTGCTAAGGCTTAATCCATAAATTAAATAATTCAATCTGTAGCCTAGCCTACAACACTAAAACAATCCATGTGTTCAAATCAAAAGGCCTGATTAACCCTCCTGCTGTGTTCGTTTCATGTTAATTAATTATGTGTTCCTGGTCCAAAATGGCCGCCCCCCATTATAGCTGATTATAAATCCATAATAATACATATATTATCACCTAATGTTGTGTTAGATCTTTTTATCAACTTAAGTTGTTGTGAACATTACAAGTTCTGAACTTCTATTTGCTGATTCATTGACCTGAGCTCACACAACTTGTTTTTGAGAAGAAAAAAAAAGAAAGATGTATGGATTATTTTGACTATTGCAAATACTCAGATGAAATATATTGTGCTATTTATCACAGACGACTTTGTGTCAAAGTTTAACAACAAGGACTCTCTCTCCTCCTCACCAGTGTCATGATCAAAGATATGTTCAAGAGCCTCACATACAGTGTATCGTTTGGTCATTGTGCTGCCACAGAATGAATTGTGAGCAAGTCGTCAAAAAAGCTTTATATACCAGAGCTGGAGAAAAGTTCTATATATTATTGAAACAATGTTGCGATTGTCTGTGAGAATACCAACAGGTGTGTTTCCTGATGGGGGAAAGATTCTATTGGGGGAAGGTTATCGTGGGGGTTACCATGGAAGCCAAGAAGGGGAGTGAGGTGTGTGCGTGTGTGTGCGTGAACACCACAGGTGTCCAAAACTTATATAGATCATCAAAATGCATTTTCTGTGCCAGATGCCCTGTGTGGACAAAGTTATGGAACCTTATAACAATCAGATTAAACAAACGACATTATTCGGAGAGAAAACTTGTAAATCGGTCCAATTCGACCCGGGACACAGCAGGGGGGTTAACATGACATCATATCCACTTCCTGAGTCCCCGGAGCAGACACAATCAGAAATCAAAAGATGGTTTAGTCTTTAGTTAATAAAAGCTCTGACGAAGTCCAAAAGAACAAGAAACACTTTTCAATGAGAAAACAGAATTGCACTTTCAAATATTTTTTTTTAATATATCTGTTTTTCAAAGATCTAGCTTACGATGCAATACAGGGATCGTTTTAAGGAGAATAAAAACTACTTAGTCTATACTACTTAGTCTATACTACTTCGTCTATACTACTTAGCCTATACTACTTAGCCTATACTACTTAGCCTATACTACTTAGCTTCTATACTTACTTAGGCTATACTAGATAGCCTATACTACTTTAGCCTATACTACTTAGCCTGTATATCACGTGAGCTCTAACTCTATTAGTCTATACTACTTAGTCTATAACTACTTAGTGCTATACTACTTAGTCTATACTACTTAGCGCGTATACTACTTAGCCTATACTACTTAGCCTATACTACTTAGCCCTATTACTAGCTTAGCCTTTACTACTGAGGCCTTATACTCTTAGCCTATACTACCTAGCCTAGTATACTATTAGCTATACTACTTAGTCTAACTACTTAGTCTACTACTTAGCCCTATACAACCACAGAAGCTTTGGCATCTTCCCAATTAACTAGGTGTGTTGTTTGGCTAGCTGTGGGCCTACATCGCAGCCCACCTCTTCCAATACATTGTAGAAAGTGGTGCATCTAATTCAACTAGATGAAGAGTTTGA
>NW_019943141.1:50735-60252 GCF_002910315.2 Salvelinus sp. IW2-2015
TATACTACTCCTTTACTAGCCTATAATACTTAATTTAGCCCTACTCGTAAATATACTTTCAGCTAGTTCAGCATACTACCTTACCTTATACACTACTTTATACTCTTAAGTAGTCTATACTACTTGAGTCACTATACTACATTACTAGCCTTATACTCACTATAGCTATAACTACTTCAGTCTATAACCAACTACTTTAGCCCTACACTTTTAGGCTATATTTGACACTATTAGCTATACTACTTAGTCATATAACTACTTGTCGATTATACACTTTCACAGGGTTCTATACCATACTCTAGTCTTTATACTTACCTTAAGTCAATAACTATTAGCCATCATATTAATATTTTTTAACTTCTTTAAATAGCGTCCGATAGACCTATGAGCTACTGTAGCCTATAACTACTTAGCCCTATACACTTAGCGCGCTTACTACTAGCCTATCTTACCATATACTCTTAGCCTATATACTATTATAGCCTTATTACTACTTAGCGTCATATAGCTACCTTAGCCGCTATGCACTACTTAGCCTATACTACTCTAGACCTATACTACTATAGCCTACTAATTTACTTAGCCGTATACTACAGAGCCTTATAACTACCTATAGCTATACTACTCACTATTCACTACCTAGCCTATACTACTTAGCCTATACTACTTAGTCTATACTACTTAGTCTATACTACTTAGCCTATACAACCACAGAAGCTTTGGGCATCTTCCCAATTAACTAGTTGTGTTGTTTGGCTACTTGGGCCTACCAATCGCAGCCCACCTCTTCCAATACATTGTAGGAAAGTGTGCATCTAATTCAACTAGATGAAGAGTTGAGATGAGTACAACATCCTGGCATTTAAAGCATACAACAACAACAAAAAATCACATTCTATTTTCTTATAATGAGAATGAGTAATGTGTGATTGCGTTGTTTCCCGTCATTCGTTAATTCTGGTGGTACGTCCCCAAACCTAAATGAGTTTGACATCTGGGCATATAAAGTAGACTAGTGTCACGCCCTGACCTTAATATTATATGTTTTCTGTATTATTTTGGTTCAGGTCAGGGTGTGAGGAGGGTGGATATGATTGTTTTGTATTGTCTAGGGTTTTTGTATGTCTAGGTGTGTGTGTGTGTAGTCTAGGCATTATGTAGGTCTATGGTGGCCTAGATTGGTTCCCAATCAGAGGCAGCTGTTTATCGTTGTCTCTGATTGGGGATCCTATTTAGGCTGCCATTTTTCCAGTTTGGTCGGTGGGTTATTGTCTATGTGATGTTGCATGTCTGCACTCAGGGTTTATAGCGGTCACGTTCGTTTTGTATTAGTTTGTTCAGTATATTTCTTTATTAAAACGTCTCCTCTCTACGACGTTTGTGACAACTAGATTTTTCAAATGTTGCATACTATTCAACTGAATTTGTTCACAGACAGTTTAGGTGTAGGTTGCTGCCACATTTCTGGGAACAGTTTGTGCTGCTTATTTTTCCAGGAGAGATGTGTTATCACTGTTTATCACACTAAACAATACATTGAATTGCACTGTAACGGTGACAAACGGTGCCCAAAAAACTGTTAGGGCCTACATAAAGCTGTCTCAACAGCAAAGTCCCCACAGCAGTCCCCCAACAACTTACCACTGCTACACCTGGCTATCAGCGGAGCCTTGTCTGGCAGCGAAACAGTTCATTCAGCATCATTATACTGCCTTTCAAAACAACTTGCTTAAACAAATGTGGTTTCTACTGACAATTGAGATGTGCAAACCATGGCATAAGGAGACAACATTTTTTTTAATGAGGTGATATAAATATTTGTTCAGCACTTTTGAAATGTACAGCGATAGAATTCAGAACATGGGCCGTTCTTACAGTGTTCTCCCTGTACACCAAGTCAGAACCGTAGGATAAATAAAGGGGGCATATAAGCAGATCAATGCGAAAGCGGCTTTACAATATTTGATGATTACATTTCTCTTAAAACAGGCTATAGGCTACATGTGCACCACCAAGTCAGAACAGTAGGCTAACATTATGAAGGGAAAATGGACCAAATTATTATGGTGAGGCACATGGGTTACTAACAGTTTACTACACAACATACACTTAGTATTATTTCTTAGCTACAGTATACATAGCATAGAGAAAGCTACATAAAGGCGCATGTTTACAAAGATTTGAGTTAATTGAGTTGCCCCACCTGCCACTGAATGATCAGAGAGAGAGAGAGAGAGAGAGAAGAGAGAGAGAGAGAGAGAGAGAGAGAGAGAGAAGAGAGAGAGAGAGAGAGAGAGAGAGAGAGAGAGGAGAGAGAGAGGAGGAGAGAGGAGGAGAGGAGAGAGAGAGAGAGAAGAGAGAGAGAGAGAGAGAGAGAGAGAGAGGAGAGAGAGAAGAGCGAGAGAGAGGAGAGAGAGAGAGAGAGAGAGAGCAGAGGAGAGAGAGAGAGAAAGAGAGAAGAGAGAGAGAGAGAGAGAGAGAGAGAGAAGAGAGAGAGAGACGAGAGAGAGAGAGAGAGAAGAGAGAGAGAGAGAGAGAGAGAGAGAGAGAGAGAGAGAAGAGAGGAGAGAGAGAGAGAGAGAGAGAGCAGACAGACGACAGACAGACAGACAGACAGACAGAACAGACAGACAGACAGACAGACAGACAGAACAGACAGACAACAGACAGACAGACAGACAGACAGAAGACAGACAGACAGACAGACAGACAGACAGACAGACAGACAGACAGACAGACAGACAGACAGACAGACAGACAGAACAGGACAGACAGACAGACAGACAGACGAAGGACAGACAGACAGACAGACAGCAGACAGACAGACAGACAGACAGACAGACAGCAGACAGACAGACAGACAGAAGACAGACAGACAGACAGACAGACAGACAGACAGACAGACGACAGACAGACAAGCAGACAGACAGACAGACAGACAGACAGACAGAGACAGACAGACAGACAGACAGACAGACAGACAGAACAGACAGACAGACAGACAGAGCAGACAGACAGACAGACAGACCAGACAGACAGACAGACAGACAGACAGACAGACAGACAGACACGCCAGACAGACAGACAGACAGACAGACAGACAGACAGACAGACAGACAGACAGACAGACACGACCGACAGACAGACAGACAGAGCAGACAGACAGACAGACAGACAGACAGACAGACAGACAGACAGACAGACAGACAGACAGACAGACAGACAGACAGACAGACAGACAGACAGACGACAGACAGACAGACAGACAGACAGACAGACAGACAGACAGCAGACCAGCATCCCTGCTCTTTCCAAGACAGAAGTGGAAACGAATGTCGATTCACTCCTTGTACAGATGGTAAACAGATTGGTGAACTCCTCGAGGCTGTCCTCGACACCAACAAAGAGGCAAGCAGGGAGTGAATATCAGGGTGAAATGGTGGGAGAAGGAAGTCAAAATGTTCAGATCGTTATGGATGCGTTGGGTGGCCACCTGACTCTCAGGGCAGAACAGGAAAACAGAGGTGAAAGAACACGTACGGAAAACAGACTCCTTCCTGAGTCCTACTGCATCCAGCTCACACACAAGTAACATGGAAAGCAGTGTGGGTATAGTAATGGAGGAGTGGTACTACCTGTTCTAGTCGGTGCATCTCTTCAATCACACAAACACCCTCCTTGGCATAGCTGAGCAAACCAGGCTGGCTGAGGAAATCTCAAGAAAAGGAAAGAGCATAAAGGAATTTCCGTGAAAGAAAGGGATAGTGACGGAGTTTATGTGAAGACTGAGGACTGGCGAGGCCCAACGAGGTTGCATCGAACACTGGGACTGCGAGGGCCAACGACGGTTGCATCGAACACTGGGACTGGCGGGGCCCAACGAGGTTGCATCGAAACACTGAGGACTGGCGAGGCCCCAACGAGGTTGCATCGAAACACTGCAGGACTGGCGCAGGGCCCAACGAGGTGACGCTTTTTTTGCTGCATCGAAACACAACAAAAAAATCCCTGCTAGGGGAAACATAAATATATATATATTTTTAATCAGCTTTAAAATGCACATTTCTAGTGACTTTTAGGCTGGATCCCTTCTTGAAATGCAGGTGTTAACTCTCTATAAACTAACCTGTACTAATTAACAACAGATATGATCTACATGATCAGTCTCTGTGTGTAAAATAAAAAGTGGTTCATGTGAAACGAACTCATAGCTAAAACATTTTAAGGAAAACAATCCAATGTTATTTGTTGCCTAGACTTCACTGCCAATGACAATAAAGTCTTGAGAAAAAGCTATACCACTAATATTAAAGTTACCATGACGCCTTTATAATAGAACGCTTGTTACCATGGCAGCCTTTATAATAGAAGGCTTGTTACCATGACAGCCTTTTAATAGAACACTTGTTACATGACAGCCTATATAATAGAATGCTTGTTACCATGACAGCCTTTTAAATAGAATGCGTGTTACTATGACAGCTTTTATAATAGAACGCTTGTTACCATGAACCCTTTATAATAGAACGCTTGTTACCATGACAGCCTTTATAATAGACACTTGTTACCATGACAGCCTATATAATAGAATGCTTGTTACCATGACAGCCTTTATAATAGAATGCGTGTTACTATGACAGCCTTTATAATAGAACGCTTGTTACCATGACAGCCTTATAATAGAACGCTTGTTTCCATGACAGCCTTTATAATAGAACGATTGTTACATGAACAGCCTATATAATAATATAACGCGTGTTACCATGACAGCCTTTATAATAGAAAGCGTGTTACCATGACAGCCTTTATAATAGAACGATTGTTACCATGACAGCCTTTATAATATAACGCGTGTTACCATGACAGCCTTTATAATAGAACGCTTGTTACCATGACAGCCTTTATAATATAACGCTTGGGGAAAAAAACATCTTAAAGTAGAAATAGAATGAAACAAACAGGCATTCTATTGTTGCTCTATTAAAGTGGCCACTATAGTAGACATTGATTAAGTGCACAAGGCTACATAACGTTCACTGATTAAAAAACATTTAATAATCCCCCTCACTCACATGACAAGTGTTACATTATGTCAAGTTCAACACAACAAAAGCAATATTTTTGGGCTACACTGCAGGTTATTACATTGTACACTTTCTGCCTGTGGACATCTGTTCTACAATGTGCCAACAGCAGAGCATGAGGCCCTTTGTTGGCATAATTTATCTCTTTCAGACAGCGAGAACACCTGGCGTACACCTTTTATCCACTGAAGAAGAGGGAAAGTGTGTGGTGTTCCTTTCACCTCTATAGCGGCATCCATCTTAAGCCAGGCCCAGCTCCAGCTACACTTGATCCCTGAATCCACTTGTTTAAGGCAGTTATTCCCAAACTGGGGTACGCCAAATAAAAATGTGATTCACATTATCAAACAGTCCATTTATATTTTCCAACGGGGCTATACATTTGAGTGAGTTTTTTCTCTCACCTGAGTAGCCTCGTTTCACTGCCAAAAATAAAATTTTACCATCCAGTGTTTTCAGTGAAATAACAACACAATGTCAAATACAGGTAGCCTAGTCAAATAATTAACATCCAATCACATTAACCGTTATTCTCTAGTGGGAATTCAACTAATTGTCCTTACGTAGCCAAATGTAGCTGCTTCTCATGTTGGTATCTGTACTGATGGAGCAAAAGCCATGACATTGAGACATAGTGGAGTGGAAGTTGCTCCCGACGCCACTTGGGTACACTGCAGCATCCACCGAGAGGCTCTTGCTGCCAAGGGAATGCCTGACAGCTTGAAAGAGGTTTTGGACATAACAGTTAAAATGGTTAACTTTGTTATAGCAAGGCCCCTGAATTCTCGTGTATTTTCTGCACTATGCAATGATATGGGCAGCGACCATGTAACGCTTTTACAACATACAGAAGTGCACTGGTTATCAAGGGGCAACGTATTGACACGTTTTTTTTAATTGAGAGACGAGCTTAAAGTTTTCTTTACTGACCATCATTTTCACTTGTCTGACCGCTTGCATGATGACGAGTTTCTCACACGACTGGCCTGAGTGATGTTTTTTCTTGCCTGAATGATCTGAATATAGGATTACAGGGACTCTCTGCAACTATATTCAATGTGCGGGACAAGATTGAGGCTATAATTAAGAAGTTCTTCTCTGTCTGCATTAACAAGGACAACACACAGGTCTTCCATCATTGTATGATTTGTTTTGTGTGCAAATGAACTCAAGCTTACGGACAATGTCAAATGTGATATAGCGAAGCACCTGAATGAGTTGGGTCCACAGTACTTTCCCGAAACGGATGACACAAACAACTGGATTCATTATCCCTTTCATGCCCTGCCTCCAGTCCACTTACCGATATCTGAACAAAAGAGCCTCATCGAAATTGCAACAAGCGGTTCTGTGAAAATTTAATTTAATCAGAAGCCACTGCCAGATTTCTGGATAGGGCTGCGCTCAGAGTTTCTTGCCTTGGCAAATCGCACTGTTAAGACACTGATGCCCTTTGCAACCACGTACCAATATGTGAGTGGATTCTCAGCCCTCACTAGCACGAAAACTAAATACAGGCACAGACTGTGTGTGGAAAATGATTTAAGACTGAGACTCTCCAATACAACCCAACATTGCAGAGTTATGTGCATCCTTTCAAGCACACCCTTCTCATTAACCTGTGGTGAGTCAGTCACAATTTCCGATGAACAAATAAGGTTTTATATGTAAGATGGCTAAATCAAGAGCAAAATGATTGATTACCGGAAGGTACTTCCGGTTTGGAGCGAGCAGTCGCAATTCCGCTTCGCTCCACAGGTAGTTTTACCATTTTCATTTTCATTACAGTACAACGGTTTGATTTGTTTGATCTTAGCTAGCTACATAGCCGTCTTTGTATCAAAGATAATTGTGTAGTTATTGAGGTTCGCCAGCCAGCTATTCTCGTCCGAACGTAACGTAACGTGGTCAACACTGCTAGCTAGCCAGCTAGCCATCGAATAGCAGCATAGCAGCACTGGAGAAACGATTACATTACAACGGAACGACTTGATTAGTGTAGTGTTAGCTGGCTACATAGTTGTCTTTGCTATCTTTGTATCTAAGATAATTGTGTAGCTTAGAGTTGGTTAGAGTAATTATTCGGTTAACTAGCCAGCTATTTTCGTCCGCCGCGCTGCGCTGCCGTCTCCTACCTAGTCAACACTGCTAGCTAACACTGCTAGCTAGCCAACTTCTACCGAATAGCAGCACTGTAGAAACTCAAGGTCTGATGGTTCACAAGTATCAAAGGCAGCCGATAGGGTCTAGAAGGATGAAAGCAGAGGAGAGAGAGTTAGCTTTAGCAGTGCGAGCGCTCCGTTGGACACAGAGAAGAGCAGTCTCAGTTGAATAACTAGTCTTGAAACCTGACTGATTATGGATCAAGAAGGTCATTCTGGAGAAGATAGCAGGAACGCTGGCCAAGGACGGCACCGTTCAAAGAGTTTTTGGAGAGAAAAGAAAGAAGGGATTACTGGTCTGTAGTGTTGTGACATCGGAGGGATCGAGTGTAGGTTTTCAGAAGGGGTGCAACTCTCGCCTCTTGAAGACGGAGGACGTAGCCAGCGGTCAAGGATGAGTTGAATGAGCGAGGAGGTAAGGAGAAAGGTCTCCGGAAATGGTCTGGAGGAAGAGAGGATGGGGATAGGGTCAAGCGGCAGGTTGTTGGCGGCCGGCCGTCACAAGACGCGAGATTTCATCTGGAAGAGAGGGGAGAAAGAGGTCAAAGCACAGGGTAGGGCAGTGTGAGCAGAACCAGCGGTGTCGTTTGACTTAGCAAACGAGGGATCGGATTGTCGTCGACCTTGTTTTCAAAATGGTTGACGAAGTCATCCGCAGAGAGGGAGGAGGGGAGGAGGGGGAGGAGGATTCAGGAGGGAGGAGAAGGTGGCAAAGAGCTTCCTAGGGTTAGAGGCAGATGCTTGGAATTTAGAGTGGGTAGAAAGTGGCTTTAGCCACAGAACAGAAGAGGAAGAATGTAGAGAGGAGGGAGTGAAAGGATGCCAGGTCCGCAGGGAGGCGAGTTTCCTCCATTTTCCGCTCGGCTGCCCGGGCAGCCCTGTTCTGTGAGCTCGCAGTGAGTCGTCGAGCCACGGAGCAGGAGGGGAGGACCGAGCCGGCCTGGAGGATAGGGACATAGAGAGTCAAAGGATGCAGAAAGGGAGGAGAGAGGGTTGAGGAGGCAGAATCAGGAGATAGGTTGGGGAGAAGGTTTGAAGCAGAGGGAAGAGATGATAGGATGGAAGAGAGAGAGTAGCGGGGGAGGAGAGCGAAGGTTGGGACGGCGCGATACCATCCGAAGGGGCAGTGTGGGAAGTGTTAGATGAGAGCGAGAGAGGAAAAAGGTAACAAGGTAGTGGTCGGGACTTGAGGGAGTTGCAGTGAGATAGTGGATAGAACAAGCATCTAGTAAAGATGAGGTCAAGCGTATTGGCCTGCCTTTGTGAGTAGGGGGGGAAGGTGAGAGGGTGAGGTCAAAAGAGGAGAGGAGTGGAAAGAAGGAGGCAGAGAGGAATTAGTCAAAGGTAGACGTGGGGAGGTTAAAGTCACCCAGAACTGTGAGAGGTGAGCCATCCTCAGGAAAGGAACTTATCAGGGCGTCAAGCTCATTGATGAACTCTCCAAGGGAACCTGGAGGGCGATAAATGATAAGGATGTTAGCTTGAAAGGGCTGGTAACTGTGACAAGTATGGAATTCAAAGGAGGCGATAGACAGATGGGTCAGGAGAAAGAGAGAATGTCCACTTGGGAGAAGATGAGATCCCAGTGCCACCGCCCCGCTGACCAGAAGCTCTCGGGGTGTGCGAGACACACGTGGGCACAGACGAGGCGAGAGCAGTAGAGAGTAGCAGTGTTGTCAGTGGTAATCCATGTTTCCGTCAGTGCCAAGAAGTCGAGGGACTGGAGACGCCATAGGCTGAGATGAACTCTGCCTTGTTGGCCGCAGATCGGCAGTTCCCAGAGGCTGCCGGAGACCTGGAACTCCACGTGGGTCGTGCGCGCTGGAACCACCAGTTAGCTAATGGCGGCGGCCACGCGGTGTGAAGCGTTTTATGGTCTGTGCAGCATGAGGAGAGTAAGGGATAGACAGACACATAGTTGACAGGCTACAGAAGAGGGCTACGCTAATGCAAAGGAGATTAGAATGACAAGTGGACTACACGTTCGAATGTTCAGAAAGGTTAGGCTTACGTTGCAAAAAATAAAATAAAATCTTATTGACTAAAATTATATAGTACTGCTGGCGGTGAAGTAGGCTGGCTAGCAGTGGCGCGTTGTTGACTTTGTTTGACGTGTAGCTGGTTAGGTAACCTCTAACTGGCTAGGTAAACCTCAGGACGATTATTTCTAAAACTACACAATTATCTGGATACAAAGGACAGCAAAGACAACTATGTAGCTAGCTAACACTACGCTAATCAAGTCGTTCCGTTGTAATGTAATTTGTAATG